>NW_011337867.1:1386-13349 GCF_000735185.1 Notothenia coriiceps
CAAAAAACAATCGTCTTAATGTAAGTAATTAACTGCAGAAATGTCTTGCTGATATCTTTAAGTTAAAAAAATTACCCTATTCACCTTTAGTCTCTCGCCTTAACTTAAATATTCTGAAGTTTGAACGTCTATGTCTTATACTGATTAGGCATGAAACTAAAGTTTTGAGGACAATAGTGTGAATATACGTGCATACTTCTCTTGCACATGGTTATAACACAGGAATAAAGCTTTTCACCACTACCTTTCCACAGAGAACAACGTTATCATTTCATTAAAGTGTCCCTGTTTACTTGGGGGAATAACGTAAACATGCACTTGGGAAAGATACATGTGAAAAGGCCTATACTTACTGTGACGATATCCTTGCCACAATGTAGAGTTTGAAAGAGGTACAATCACACAGTAAATACGTACAAAGATAGCCTTTATCAATCATCTACTTCATGACATTCATGGTGTCTTTATACAGATGCACATGTTGATTAAAGACATGATACTCAACATCATATCCATCCATGGTAAATACGAAATCACTCAATAAGCAAACATCTTATTTTAACACTTTCCTTAAGGCTGACAGCTGTATAGGATCATAATGTTTCATTCAAGCATGGCAGCTATCAGGAAACTTTTCTGTCTCGCACATTTAGGCATTTTGCTGTTTTGCTTGAGAGGGATTTTTTTAAATGTAGTACCAGGAAAAAATAATAACTTCAATTCAATTTTATACATGCAACACAAAATATCAAGGAGAACAAATTACTTAAAATAAATATATCTGAGACTACATAGAACATATGTAGTTTCAAGCCTTACCTTTAAATCCTCCTGAACATATGTATAAAATAAATTTGTCCTAAAATGTCAAATGTATTTATAAAGTAAGACGTAGCTCCTAAATCAAAGATAGGATAAACCAAACAAACGATGGCACAATTTAGTTTACCAAATGTCTAACGAGAGGGAGTACAGTTTCACACATAATGAACACGTTATAATCAGTGATGTGAATATAATGCCTTGATCTGTATGCCTTAAGCCAAGTGTCACCAGATCATTTTGTCTTGTGGCAACGATGAAAAAACAACATATGGGCAAACGAAGCACGCTGTGCAAAGCAAGTGTTTCCTCTTTCTTCTTATCATCTCACTCTCAGCAATATTCACACAAGATTCAACAAGAAATTGAGAGCCATTTATCAACATCAATAAAGAAGGCAAACATTGAGAGTAACATGCAAACTTCTGCATGAATAGAAGCAACATTATCCTCAGTCTCAAGCAGTTCACTATTTATTTTTAAGATCCTGTTTCGTCCAATACGTAAGTAGGTGGCAATGGTTTGGAGACCCAACATCATTGGAGGAAGTGATCCCTCACATGCTTCCCAATGAAACTTCCGTCCTGATCAAATCACAAATGTGTAAAAATAAACATCCTGGCCTCCAAACCAAGACTCAAGTGACAAATAATATATCACTGATCTCAGCTTTCACTCAAATGTCCCTTTGAATGACATGACGTCTTCAGTCTGAGAACATACGTAGCTTCATTAAAACAGATTGGCACAGTATGAAAACCATCAAAGCACAGATAAAGGGTTTCGGGCATGCACAGCACTTTTCCATTAAAGCATATCATTGTACATTATGCACATTAACAATTATGCGTTTTGTCAGAACAGTGTGGGTTCTGAATCAGCCCAAAACAACCCTGTGTCTTCTCCAGAAGCTGGCCTGGGTCAAAATGCAGTGATTCATTCTTTACAGTGATTTAAATCAGATTTAATTACCGGATGGGTGGATTTGGCAAATATGGATCATAAAAGAAGTTACTAGGGTTAGGGTTAAGGTAGAAGTTGTCACCTTTTCCTCTGAGAAATAATACTGATTGAAATAATTGACCTGAAAATCGCACACTGAGAAACCACTGGTTCTTTTTACCAAACACAAATAGCTAGTTTCTTTTATAGCCAAGCCTTTTCAGACGTTTGGTTGATTAAGACCTTGATGGATGGACCTAAAGACACGTGTAAGTTCTGTAAGTTCTCTGAAGTCCTTTTTTCACTTGAAAACGTGCTGTTTTACAGGAAATTGATGAAATACTTATGCTCTCAATGGGAGAACAGTTCCTTTACTTAATGTATGTGGCTTGCAAATTAAGTAAACTAAAGGATAATATCTCAAATATTAATTGGGATGCTTTACCCTAACATTCAAAAAAGTACTTTCCAGATTTTCCAAGCCGACATCAACCACACATTGGCACTAACTCAATCTAAAGTCTGGTTACCATGACGATAACAATGGCACTGATTCTCTTACATATATGTCTGAATAAATATGTAACTGATGCAAATAGGTGCACAAGTCAAATTGCGCTACAATACCTTCAACACTCATATCCATGATTCCAGGAACAACAGACTTAACAAGAGTTTGCAACGATTTTCAACAAGACTCCGTTCTTTCTCGGCTCACATCAACTACTCACACGAAAAACACTGATTAGAAATGGGTCTTTCTTGGCCGCAAACACAAGAGTAACCTCATATGATGGTTCGGAAATACTTAAGGTCCACTTGAGATACTGTTTGAAGGCTTATACTTGTCACGCTAAAACCAACATCTGCCATGAACCGATGAGGATGCCCCAACCGTTTGGTTTTCACCTCGACTTTACGCTTAAATCAATTTGTGAAACGGGTCAACCTGAAGACTGTGTTTGATTTTAGTTTTTCTTTTTTTAAGGATCCCTTGGGTTTACACATTACGTAACTGAATAACTGAATTTTAATATAGCAGATATCATTTCCAGGTAATTTACGTTAACGTTCATAAGAGTATTCCCAGATTTTCCTTTTTGGCACAAACCCAATCGAAAGTCTGGTTACCATGACGATAACAATGGCACTGATTCTCTTACATATGTTTCTGAATAAATATGTAATTGTTGCAAATACAAGTACACAAGTCAAATTGCCTACATTACCTACATGACGTTCTTTCTAAGCTCTCATTGACAACGCAACATTAAAACACTGATTAGAAATTGTCTTTCTTGGCAGCAAACACAAGGATACCCTCATATGATGGTTTAGAAATGCTTTCCGTCTACTTTGAAGGCTCACAGAGTGAATCCAAGACCAACATTTACGATAAAACGATGAGCATGCCACCACTTTGACTTCATACTAAAAATCAATCTGTTAAACCATTCGACCCTGGTCAACCTGAGGACTGTGTTTGATTTGATGGTCACCTGTTATGCAAAATCCACTTGTTCATGTCTCTTCTACATCAACATGTGTCCCCTCTTCTTCATGTCTCTTCTACATCAACATGTGTCCCCTCTGTGGAAAGAGACTCTGAAAGTTTCAGGAACAAAGATTCTCTCTCTTTTTGTCCTGATCCCTTTCTATAAAAACCTGTCTGAAAATGAGCTGATCAGATTTTGGCCACTTTATGATGTCATAACGATGTCTTGTCTTGTGTAACCATTAGCCAATCAGCAACCAAGGTACCCCCCACCTTATCACCTGAATCTCCTCCTAGAGCACCATTGAGTTGTTTGTAACCAAATCTCTCTCAGAGGGGCGTGGGGAGGGGCTCCTTATTTTCATGTGAAGTAACAGACAGAGAATCAGCACTTTGGAAACAGAGGGGATTATGGGTAATGCTGCAATGATCTGTTTGGTGTTCCAGCCAATCAGAGACATGTTTGTATATATCTGAGACCTATAATATATTGATGAAAAACAGTGTAGTAGGGGACCTTTAATGGCCTTTAGAGCACAGAGGTCTCAGACTGCAGGATGGACTGGGTTCTGGAGTTTCTGTGAGGTTGCACCATGTGCTCTGAACCGTTCCTGGAGGCGAAGGTGTTGCTGAAGTGATCTCTGTTCAGACGGCAGTTCAAACACATACTCCGCCACTTTCTTTTAAGCTCACCCTGAACCTACAAGGGAGACAACAAAAAACAACATGTTCTAAACTAAATAAAGACTGATCCGATAACAATTCCTTACAGGATATATATATTATACTTTGAATCCAAAGCTACTGTGCACACTTTGTTTGTATGTATAATGCTTTTGTTTCTGTCCCTTTAGTAAATTGGTTTACAAGAGAGTATTCAAATGAATCTGTATATTTTATATGTGTCGAAAATCTTCTGAATATGTATTTTCGACTGAGAATATGTATATTCAGTTTTTACATTTGAATGTTTATTTTTATTTTATACTATTTTGAAGAAGTTTGTAATTCTTGTACATGTTTTGACAAAATGCTGCTGTGACTTGGGATGAATAAAGTATGGCACTTCTCTTCTTGTGTATCCACAAATGTGCTGGAAATTGTCCCTACAGTAGGTTCAAAATCATACACTGTGTTAACTAAGAAGGGTCTTGTAAATTAAATATATAGAAATGGAAAAAGTAGACATGAGAATTAGAGATTTAGGTCATATTACGGTCTCTTACAATAAATATTGGTTCATTTCTTTTATATTTCTGGTACGTTTGGAGTAAAAGCAAGATTTATTTAGCATGGGTTATTTTTTATGTTTTGCGTTTTACAGTATATTATTTTTCTTTCATATGTTTTAATTATATAGTTCCTACTTGATTTGACCTGTTGAGGGAATTCAACGGAATGTTTATTGATTTTTTCAAGTTTATTAACTGGCTTACAAAGTTCACCTTCCATGTTTACAACAAACCAGGTGCTGCAGAATGGAGATACGCAGCCACTTTAAACAAATGTCACTCACCTATTTTCATCCCTTTAATCATACAAGTTTTGATTGAAAAAAAACCTATTACCTCAACCTTTGTCTCCAGAACAACATCGACCAAAATTGAAAATAAACCATGTATTTTAAACAGGCTTGTTATCATCGGAGTGCAGACACCTTCATGGGAATACTTAAGAAAGACCTGTATGATTGTTTTGCTCCTCTTAAATTAAATACTTAAATGTTTTATGGAAATAGATGTTTTTTTGGTGCCACACACAGAATTACTTTATTTTTAAAAGCTTACCTCACTGTTTAGGAAACAGTACAGAATGGCCACCACCAGACCCTGAGGAGAACAACACAGTAATGTTTAAAACTTTAATAAAAAATGATATGTTATGTAGTAATTCAACTTTGAAATCTAAAATGTACAAGATAATGTGTATGCTTGTAGATGTGTGTAGATAAAAACATGTAGTGATGGGATGTACAAATATGTCATACAGCACCTGAAAGGATCCGAGTGCCAGGTCGAAGAATATTTTATAATCCTCTGCGATGGATCCGCCGAGACAAACGAAGACAACGTAGTGGATCCCAAACAGAGGGATCAGCAGCAGGGTGGATTTAGCCAATCTCCTGAGAGAAAATAGTTATTTAAAAACATTATTCAACTGAACCAGATGTTATTTTGTTTCACAGTGTTGTAAGAGATGTTGTTGATTTAAAGGGGCGGTGTCTCTACTTTAAAGAGTCCTCTCCTGCTGATGTTCAGGTGTATATCAGTATGTAGTGTCTCTACTTTAAAGAGTCCTCTCCTGCTGATGTTCAGGTGTATATCAGTATGTAGTGTCTCTACACATGTCTCCATGCGTTAATGTTCAAAAAGCTCTTTATTGTTCTCATACTGCCTGTGATGCAGCACCTCTTTTCACCCTCTGTCTGAAACCAGAGCCCAGTCTGCTCTGATTGGTTAGCTGGCCGGCTCTGTTGTGATTGGTCAACCGCTTAGAGATGTCCCGCCCCTTAGCCTATCACGTACAATGTGTTGGAGTGCTAGCCAATAGGAGCCCAAGTGTTACATACTGATTTTCTGGAAGTAAACAAAGGAGGCGTTTCGGCCTTGCAGCTCATTAGCATGCACTCAAATCTATATACTAAACTACAGGAAAGAGAAACCAGTCAGTTATATTTTTGTTTATCAATGTGACACTGCTTAAGTTTGTATAGTATAATAATTCTCATGTTTCATTTAATTATTAATATCATTTTTTTCTATTATTGTTTTCGAAATAAATCAAATCAAATCAAAAATATCTGCAGGGCTTTTGGAAAGTATAAACTGGCTTAAACAACTACTTCTGTAGCATTGCACCACCCCAACAACTCCAGCGTACATTGAGACGGTGAAATCCTTCCTCTCAGTTTGTCATGTCAGCTCAGGACTGCACTAAACTCCACTGCTCTGACACCATGTCTTCACCTACAGTAACGGGAGATTCTGCAGTGGCTTATCCAGGCTTTTAATCGCCTCTGCCTCTCTGATCTCCGTGACCGCAGGATACGAGAGTACCTGACAGCTCAGCACAGCTCACATTCCCCTGCAGGGTACAATTGTGTGTCTGACTGTGCAAAGACCCTGAATTGTGCAAGAATTTCCCACTACAGAGGCACTTCGCCCACTCGGCATTTCATGAAACGCCGTCTATTTGAATAACCGTTATCTACACTGTTATGTTTCCGGACAGCAGAGGGGATAAAAGTGTTCTGGGTGTCTCAGATTATCTGCTTTTAAAAATACATTTTAGCTGACTTTCCTCCACAGTAGCAGGTGTAGCCTCTTGTGAGATACCTGTATTGTGATTGGTCGTTTCCGCCCACGTCAGGACACCTCAGCTTCTGGACCAAGATCCGAATAATGCTGATGAACAGGATAAAGTTCACCTTGGAGACAGGGAGAAAGGAAATTACATCAGAGCAAATGAAGAGAGTCAGAAAACCCCCACAAGGAGGGATTTTATTGTGCAGAGTTGGACAGTTTTCCACCCACTCACGCCATGAATGAAGAGACTCAAACAGCAAGTCAGTGCTACATCCAGATGAAAAGATGATTGGAGGACTTTTGGTGCATCGTTGGTTCATTTAAAGCATGACAAGTGAAAACAGTTAAGTCAGACTTTAGGTAATCACTGTATATGACTTTTGGGGCATTTTTGGGTGAATTTGTTTCGCCCTTAAGATGCGTTTTGAGCTCTTGGACGATTGTTCAATAATTTCTTAGCAATTAGCCTTATCAAGCATGATTTATTCGCATGCAAAATGAGTGCGCTTGGACATTTGAAAGAGATATGAAGAGACGTGAGATTACTTTGGCAAACACGTTGGTTTTTCTTCCTCTTCAAAAACGTTTTTATTCAAATAATTAAAAAAATGCCAATTACAAAGCATAAAATCTCACCATGCTGTAACTTGTGAAACAAAAGGAATATATATATTTTTTTCATCTGCTTCCTTTCATCAATTATTGGTATGGTAGGACAAATAGCTCTTCAAAGATATAGAAGAAATGTCTCCTTCATGTCTTGTACACAAAACATCAACCATAGGCCTGCTTCTGTTTCTCAAATCGAGGGCTGATTATCAAGAGTTTTCAAAGCAATGCTTTATTTGAAAGCTTGACATTGCGTATCAACAGTAACCCATGGGGAGGGTGTTGGCATCTGTATCCTTTTATTAAAATGGTGCTTTTTAAATTGGCAAGCATGTAAAATACCTGCCGACAAACAGAAGGAAAAACTCAACTCACCATAATGGATAAACCGATTGGTCCGTTAATCACCCAGTTGGGTATGGGGTTGTCATTCCTCTCCCAGCATCTGAGGGCAACATTAATAACCATATTCTCCTTAATATAGTACATAAACAATATATTATAAAGCTCAACAGCAACAGAAAAGTGTGGAAAGTTACAAGCAGAGGGAGGCTTCAAACTTCTGGATGAATTTCCAGCAGACCTCAAAGTTTGAGGTGGAAAATGAGTTTGCAAGTCTGGCCTCGAGCTGACTTTTCTTGTAATCTTTCATGCCTGTAAAGCAGGGGTGTCCAAACTAAGGTCCAGGGGCCAAATGCGGCCCGCGGACCATTTTTAATCGGCAATCAGCAAATTAAAAAAATATAATGCAGTATGGCCCTCAAATGAAACTTGTGCTCGTCTTTTATTTCTTAAATATAGATGAAAACAGATATTTTACAGTAGTATTCATGTGTTAATAAGCCCACTTTTCAAATAAATTCAGTCAGTTGAAGCTGAATTTTTTTTCTAACAAATCTAAGTTGATAAGAAAAAAGCTCAATAACTTATTTTTTATAACAAGCTTTAAATATACAGTTCCTATTTACATCTTATTATAAGCAATCTGATGCTTCTGTTGTAAGGAATGAGCTGCTAACAATATAATTGAAACCCTATGGAGAGCTGTGATGTAGGCTGATTAAGCATAGTTTTAAATTATGCTTAATGTAAGTAATTTAAATGTAAGTAAATTATTAATTTACTTACATTTGATTGCCGACTTATAACTTAACTTATGAGGCAAAATACCTCTAGTGAGTGGCCCAGCCCTTCGTATATTTTCTGTATGTAAAGTATGTCTCATGTCATTTAGGGCAAGTCACAAATCCATTCCTCCATCTTTGGCCACTAATCCAGGGCTGCAGTAGAGGAAGGCTAATAAGCGAGGCGGACCAGACATGATTTTCTTCTGCAAAATCCTCCAGCTCCTCCCATCATACTATACTGGAGTAAGTCATCCCTTCTGACCCTGGTTCTCCTCCCAGTTGGATTTACCAGAGCCTCATTATTGGCGGGCCGGACCACTTTAATTGGCTTCTTTGACACTTTGAGGATGTTATGGATGTCTGAGCATCTCTGAAGATGAGCTCCAGTCAGCCTGCTGAAGGAAACTCATTCCAGGACTTTTTATTCATGATCTCTTTCATACTGATATTAACTAAAGTTCATGATGATAAGGGAGAACTGGGATGTATATCAACTGGTAAATTGTGAATTTGTCTCCTGGCTGAAATTGCTCTTTGCAGTCCGATACAGTGTCCAAATAATGACCAATTTGTAAATGTTTCCCTTTCTGAACAAGGCCCCAATAGATTTGAAATCCTTCACTTTGGGAAACAACTACAGACCCAGTTGTGGAACAGTAAAGACTCAAATACCGAGTTTTATACCCAAAGCAACTTGACAATCAATGCAATCCACCACGCAGTTAAAAACAGCAAGAATCCTGCAAGTTCATATCTTTCAAAGAGCCAAAACAATGGAAAAACTCTTTGACCTAACTAGAATACTAGAGAGACCCAAGTTACAAGTCTTAAATTGCAATTCAATATGACTTGAACTTGTCTAAATGTTGCCTATTGTATTATAATGTAAAATGCTTTTAGGCTAGGGTTAGGGTTACAAGGCTGATATTCCCATCATTGCTGTCTTGTGGTCAAAAAAGTGGAATGCTTTCAGATCTCTCGTCGTCTCATGGTTTTACATTTTCCTTTGTGTGCTTATTGTGATGAAGTTCTTGCAGCAAAGAACTGGAAAAACCCAAGGAGTACAACGGAGAGCTTCAAATTGATGTCAGACACTGGAGATTTATTGGAAGTCATAGCTAGAGAAGTGACAAAGACATTTACTGAGAACTCTGGCACTCTCTTCCAATGTCCCTGACACTTAACCAAGAGCATATTCGACATCAAACTATAAGTCCTGTCCCTGGCAGGGTCAAACCTGATGTCCTGTTATTATCTGAGGAAAAGATAGTTTCATGGACATATCGAAGACACAGCTGGCCTTATCACACCGGTAGCAACATTCTTTTTAAGGACGTTTGCCTTCCTAGAAGAGAGGAGTGTGTCTGTTGTCTGTTTTCATTTCAGACCCTGAAACTCCCGTTGTGTTCAAAAAGTTGAATGCTTTCAGATCTATCGTTGTGTCATGGTTTTAAGTTTGCCTTGTTGTGCTTATTGTGGGGAAGTTCTTGCGGCAAAGAACTGGAAAACAATGGAGTACAATGGAGAGCTTTGAATTGATGCCAGGGTAAAACCTGAAGTCCTGTTATTGTCGGAAGAAAAGATAGTTTCATGGACATATCTAAGACACAGATCAAACCGGTAGAAACAGTTCTCCCAAGGACGCTTGCCTTCCTAGGAGAGAGGAGATTTGTATGTTGTCTGTTTTCATTTCAGACACTGCAATTCCCTTTTGCCCGACCTTCCGATGGTAGATCAACTTTACCTGCTCACCACTCACCGGTTTCCCAATTCCCCCATCAGCTCTCTAGTATAAGTACCAATCCACTTCCATTTGTTTACTGCCAGATTGTCTAGGTGCAATGTGGCTTGTCTTTCCAGTATTTTGTAAAAATAGCCGACCAGCACCCTTGTTTGGACCTTTGCTTGTTTTTCACCTGACTCTGATTTTCTTTGTTTGCCTCTGGATTTTTGTATCCTTGTTCCACTTTTTCTAAGAAAATACTTTTTTGCACCTGCCTTTTTGGAGTCATTCTTTTGTTGGTTATTTTTCTCAAGTTGTGGCACGTCGACTCCAAATCAAGTCTCAAGAAGTAATTTTAGTGACACTAGAGGATCATAACTCAAGGTAATACCTTTTCCAGAAGTTTTAACATGCATTGCACATCCTTTATCAAATGTGTGAAGGCTGCACACCAAGCTGTTCATTTCATTTTGTCAAGCAACTGCTCCTAAGGTGAAGAATAGACCCTCAAGCTCACACTTCATCATTATTCTCCACACACCTTTCTCACATTGTGAGCTGTATCCTTGCTGTCCCTTGCTGCTCTCTAATAGAGTGGTGCAGGGATGACGACCAAAACTCAATGGCATTTTCCATTGGATTTCGGGAATATTGCCGAAAATAAGATCTGTTGCAAACATAAGTTCTGTTACGATAAGACCATTTTATGAATGTTGAAGTGTAAATGGTGTTAAATGCTATCGTAAGGCTAAAAAGGAACTACAGTACGGTCACATGAGTTCACGTCACCACCGCTAAGCTAAAGGTGGCTAATGTTGGGCTATAAAGGAACTACAGTACGGTCACATGAGTTCACGTCACCACCGCTAAGCTAAAGGTGGCTAATGTTGGGCTATAAAGGAACTACAGCACGGTCACATGACTTCACGTCACCACCGCTAAGCTAAAGGCGGCTAATGTTGGGCTATAAAGGAACTACAGCACGGTCACATGACTTCACGTCACCACAGCTAAGCTAAAGGCGGCTAATGTTGGGCTATAAAGGAACTACAGCACGGTCACATGACTTCACGTCATCACAGCTAAGCTAAAGGTGGCTAATGTTGGGCTTAATGATGTTTAGTCGTCTCCTTTAGACACGTATTTTATGTCGTATAACAAAATCCTATAATCTCATTAGCTTGTGTTAACCACAGACTTTATATTACAGGGTATATGCAGGAATCCTGAAGTCAAATTTAATACCTTTTAAGACCTTTTTTAAGACCCTTTCCATATATTTTAAGACCTCATCGCAACTTTGAGTTCTAACCGGTTACATTGGCAACACACTTTACTATATTGATTGTAAGATAGCAAAACTAAACAGAGTGCAGACAGACTACTGAAGCCTCCTTTCCACATGAACTTCAACTTCTCTGTGAAGGTCAGGTTTAATGCAGTATGCTGCTTTTTTGCTTCTGTAGACTCTGTGCTCTTTCATTCCAGTAAAACTCCTCAGAAACCAGTATTTGACAAATAAACAAAACAATTGACAAAACTTTGAACTATGAAATATGTTAAACTTTGGTGAGCTTCAGCGGGGTAATGCCATATAGGAGCTCCCTCACAAATACCCAGGGGTTAAATTGGGCTGGGGCTGTCCGGGACTAAGCCCTGGCACATAGGACGATGCTCTGACGTCATCACCCTCACACAGTGGCGGCTGGTGGAAAATATTTTTGGTGGGGCTGTGGAAATGGTGACAAAACCATACTAGGGCGGTCCAGGGGATCGTCCCCCGGAATGATTTTTTGAGAAATGACCCCACAATTATGAGTTCTGGTGATGTTAGATGGTTTAAATCATTTAAATGGGAATTTAAATGATTTAATTCCCATTTAAAATCATTAAACTAAATACGAACATTGTGTGTGTGTGTGTGTGTGTGTGTGTGTGTG
>NW_011337867.1:13819-16516 GCF_000735185.1 Notothenia coriiceps
TGTGTGCCTTGGCAGTGCATGGGGCCGCCTTGTGGGGTTTCCCGACATGTCGTTTCAGTAAATTAAAGGGTGTTTCATGTTGTTGTTGCTGTGAACCTTCTTAATACCTTGGAAAATGCCGTTTAATACTTTTTAATACTTTTTAATAGCCTTAATTTTCGCTAAATTGATTTATCAACTTTTAATACTTTTTAAAACCCCGCGGACACCCTGTATTAGGAATCTAACAAACAACACATCCGAAAAACCCTTGACTTCCAAACGAGGAAACAGAAGGCTCTAAATGCTGAATCAATCCTCTACTCTATTGCTGCTGAGTTTTTCACAGTCTCTTTTAAGAAAACTCCCACTCTACGGTGATCTGCAGTCCGTAATAATGGGGATGTGATCCGTGGCTCAGGCTCATAATGAGAACTACTCAGCTGCAAATCCCTGCAGCTGAGTTATCCAATAGAAGGCTTCCTGACATGGGAGTTTGTCTTATTATCCTGGAGAAACAAAGCCACATTCATATCTGCGGCCTTAATATAATCAATAAACGTGATGTGTTGACAGAGGCTGTTGAATATAAAGTGTGACAATTTTCAATGTCATTTAAATTCCCCGTCTCCTATCGCATAATAAAGTAGGAAACAATTTGTGTGAGACGTATGCTCATATATCCATTTGACAAAACCAATGACATTTATTCATACGCATTCAGATTCCTTTGATACATGTTTAATCTATCTAATATGATTGAAAGACAGAGTAATGTGCACACACAGCTGATCTTATTCACGTTTATATGCTAATGATGAGGAGTTTGATTGGCGTCACTCACCCCGTGTCCTCCAGATAAATCCTCGTCATAACCCACGCAAACACGAACACCAGGGGGAATCCTGTAAAAATGGCACGAGGAAAACAACAGTTTAATGTAGGTAAACAATGATCTATCAGGAGGTAATTCATGATCTACATAGTGGGTTTGATAGTTTAAATAATAGCCTAAGATATGAAAGAATAACATTTATTTCATTCTTTCTTTTATTACTTTGAAATCTGAAGTTTCTTTCGCATTAGGGTAAATATTATTAACATTTATTCAACATTAAGTCCTATGTATATTACTTCACTCGTTGTGTCAGCTGAGTGCATGATTGATTATATTTCCATTTTCTACCCACTTCAGATCTTCCTTTCCCTGCACTCTTTTGTGTTTCTATATGCACGACATCGACACATGTTATCAAGCTGAAAAGTATTGATTATTGTCTCATTAAGGAGCTGATGATAACGGGTATATACATGGCTGAGAGAAATCAAACCACTGAAGACAAGAAGGCATCATCTTCATCCCTTCTGGTTATTTTAATTCACGGATATTTTTGACACGTTTTATCCGTAATCCAGCTTAAATGGTGTTTATAGATTTTTTATCTTCACGGTCTACTGTATATTTCTATAAGTCTTTATATTTGAAACGCACACAGCAACACGTCACTTTAAAGTATTTATTTACATGTACAATTTTAGCAAGTTTTTATATTTTCCTGTTCCTGTAAGCCAGTACAACGAAATGTTGTTTTAATAGTACACTCTGTGTCTTGTTGAAATGGCAATAAAGTATGTCTAAGTCTAATTCTATTTTGAGATGTTTACTTCTACTCTTTTATTTCTACTTATGTGCAATGTCTTGTTTTGTTGTTTTTATGCTGCTGTAACACAAACATTTCCTAACTTGGGATCAATAAAGTACCTCTTATCTTATCTAATTAAGCTAAGTGGTGAGTGAAAAGATGCTGTTCTGTTAAATATTTTTGTTAATATTTGTGTATTAATGCTAACTTTTCAGGTTTCCCCTCCTTGAATGATGATAACTGCTGCTAGCTGTTATGAAGAGTTGATTTCTCTCAAACGCCAAAAAAGGTACGTGATTTTGAGCTGTTGGCTAAAGTCATTATGGTGCGTTCAAGTGCAGCTTTTAGGCCATTGTGCAGGAAATTTGAGGGGACACAACAGTCCTCTGTCACAATTAGTTCTTAGAAGTTGGTTGTAACAGAAAACTCACTCACTCACTCACTCACTCACTCACTCACTCACTCACTCACTCACTCACTCACTCACTCACTCACTCACTCACTCACTCACTCACTCACTCACACACTCACTCACTCACTCACTCACTCACTCACTCACTCACTCACTCACTCACTCACACACACACACACACACACACACACACACTATTTTCCTCTTCCTCAGCATTGCAATGTGTTTTAATACATTCTCACATTGCACCCTTTTCTCAGCCTAATGAGGAATTAAGAAATTCAGGATGCTAAACCTGAGATGAAACAGAATCTGACCCCAGCCGATGAACATGTAGACGATGAAGTGTCTGTTCTCGGAGAAGATGACGACGAGCAGCGTGTGGAGGTACAGCCCCTCCACCAGCAGCCAGAAGAAGTTAGCCATGATGAAGTACTGGAAAAACACCAAGCTGGCTTTACATCCCACCTGAAACACACAACAGATATTAAAGGTCCCCTATTGTACTGTTTTTCATCAACATGTTATAGTTCTCATATGTACACCAAACATGTCTATGAAGTGTTTAGCCTCGACGTACCAAACAGATCATTGCAGCATTACCCATAATCCCCTCTGTTTCAGCCCTGTTTCCAAAGTGCTGATTCTCTGTCTGTTCCTTTA
>NW_011337868.1:0-6285 GCF_000735185.1 Notothenia coriiceps
ATTACTTTAGCAACACATTCATCACAGGAAGTGTAGCAAAAGTCAAGGCCGCAGATTCGTCGATTTATACTGCCACAGAGCAGATTCGTGAAGTTGTAATGACTAATTTGAGAGGTTGTAATAACCAAGTTGCAGTTGTAATGGAAAATATATTTAAAAAATCTATATTTTTCTGCAAGTGAACATTTAATCAAAAAAATTCTACAAGCTACAACACTTTTTTCTTTCTTTCTGTGACTTCAAATTTGGTTCACAGACACGTGGATATTTGATACAAGTGTAAATGTCTGCACACAAGCTCAGATTTTTTTTCTGCAAATGCTCACATCAGGTTTTACAAGCTCTCGCATTTTGCACCATATCTACCGTCATACTCGCGCGCTGAGTTTAAGGTGAACGCGGCAAAAGGGCAATACTGGCGAGCTAAGTCTAATAATAAAACACTACGTTGAAGTTGAACTCTGACCTGTAAATCCACCGTTGCCTGCGGCACCATGGATGTAGGCCTATAATAAGAACTGGATACAGCGTGGGAGACGGGGCCTCTTCATTCCTATGAGAGTTGCTCATTGGCGCATGAAGACAAAATGGCCCAACTTTTGAGAGAGCGAAACGTCACGAAAGTATTTATATAATGCGTTGTTATTGTGCATCCATGGGTAAAGGTAAAACTCATGTACTACTGAACACGTCACAGGAACGTGCCGGGCGGCGGGTTGGATCTGCGTTCATAATACTGAGGAAAATAACTCTCATATCCTAACGTCAATAGCACATTTTTGGAGAAGGGTCCAGCTGCAGGAAGTTGTACTTCCAAAATATGGTCAGAAGAGAGCGCGCCCAACACGTGAGACGCTGACGCAAGGATATTTAACACACATGGAGGTTTACAGAGAACAGACAATATGGCGCACCGAGCTCAGCTATATGCCATACATTTTTGCATACATTCACAGTAAATATTGATTCAGTATGATAGCTGTCTAACAGAAGTTAAATTAATTTCTCACTTATTCTGACAATGTTCTTAACCCCAAATAAAAGAACCCAATAAAAGAGTTGTTAAATAATAGTGAAGTCACGTTGTAATAACAATAACTCATCTCTTTCGAGTTTTCTTTTTGTGCTTTGCCAAAAGCCACTGTGTCAGCTGTCCTACTTGGGTTGCCGTATGGTTGTCAAATATGACGGACCATCTCGCACATGCGCACTGCAGATAGGGCAGGGCTGCAGATCGGGTAGTGACAGTCACTACCCGTACTGCAGCCCTGCTTTTTACAGCGCTACGGCTTCCACAGATGACATTGATTTTTGTATGTATTTATTGTCAAGGCATTTAATATATTCATTGCTATCAGGATGTTAAGAGCATTCCACGGAATATAATAAAAAGTGTTTTTGAAATAAATTTGATTGGTCATGCTTTTTACATCGCTACGGCTTCCACAGATGACATTTCTTTTTTAAATTTTGTTAAGCACTTAAGATATTCATTGCTATCGGGATGTTAAGAGCATTCCATGGAATATAACAAAAAGTGTATCTCGAGCCGGTTTCTCAAACTTACCTACAACAACATACACAATCAGATTACACCACTTAAGTGCCCTATAAATAACATTATCTTAAAATATAGGGGAAATGATATTAGTAATGTTATATATATATATAATTATTATGCTATTTGAATGGTATTCGTGACATTAAAAAACTGGAATTAACTTGTTAAAAAACAAGAAGAAAGCTATATTTCATCATCTGTACCGACTGATCTCAAATATTGCTTTTTGTGATAGTGGGTAGATTTTGCATTGCACATTTCCATGTAATATGTTTTGAAGTGGTCCTGAGAGAATGGTATTGAAAGTGATGGGCAGCCACAGGTAATGTGTTTGAGGAACTTGATAATTATGTCACCCTTTGTTTTTATCTATTTTATATTGTACATGGACATGTACTAAGGCTTTTTTAGATTTGATTCTAGTCAACACATTTTTTTATGTAAAGTATTTGTATTATATTTCAATTTGCTGTTGTTGTAGTATGTAGAGGTTTGTATATACTGTACAATATTACTAAATGAAAATACATAATGTTTAAAAATGAGAATAAGTGAAATTTCAAATGGTTTATCTATAAATATAAAAATATAGACATGTCATGTTAATATGAGGGATATCAGAATCAGGAGATAAGTGTTGTGCTGCCTTGTGTCTTAGACTTGAAAACATAGAACAGAATACAATTTAGTGTTCACACTCACTTTGAATATGTAAAAGTCTTTATTGAAATCTACAGGGGAAAAAATGGCAGTTTGAGAGTATTACAAATCAGGTTTGCAAAGAATTGGATATTTATTAGAAAAAAAAATTTCTGGAATAAAATTGACAGATTGTAAAATACAAAGAACATTCAGGCCTATATTTTTTTTATGTTAGCAGCTGGCAACACTAATGATCATTCTGAATTGACCATCACACAACCATCACATACAATGCACAAGTGATATTTTGGGTATACTTTTTTACATGCAAAAAGTTAATACACACAATGCCTTTTCAATCTCACATTCATGCTTAGAAATCAACAACAAAAATAAAGACATGACCGGACATGACATGATTAAAACTTTTAACTATTAGTTTTTTTACATCATGATTAATAAACCATTCCAGTCATCGAGCAATCATACTATTATTTTGCATCTGATTTGTCAGTAGCAGTGGAGGGGAAAAGGAGTGTATATGCTGGAGGAGCTTCATCCGATTGACCCAGGAAGTCTGTGTTCATCAGGTTGTACGATGGAGCCGTTGGGGATACATTGAAGGGTGAAAAAGAAGGGGGTGGGTTGATCGCTGGGAGAGATGGGGTTGGGTTGTTCGCTGGGAGAGATGGGGCTGGGTGGATCGCTGGGGCAGCTGGGGGTGTTTGAAATGTTGGGGCAGCTGGCGGAGGGTGAATCACAGAAGATGAAAATGGAGTTCCATACGGAAAAGGTATCTCAGGCACTTGGTTGTTGTAGGCCCCACTCACATGTGCAGGCTGAGCAGGGTAGACACTTGGTGGACAAGGAAACACCATTGGGTTACCTGGGTACACAGGTGGTGGTGGTGGTGGTGCTGAATACATTGGGGCTCCTGGGTTTCCAGACCTGCCTGAGGATGGGGAGACAGGATAAGGATGCCTGGACACTACAGGGGGAGGAATGTCGCTGTTGCTTGGGCCCCCAACAGCTCCCGCTGGGTAAGGACCTGCATCCACACCAGGCTGAGGGACAGGAGCAAAGCCTAAAGGAACAACGACCACTGGGAAGAGGACCTCTGGATCGAAGGCAAAGCTGATGTCCAGATACACCTAAGAAAAATATAACAGCTTGATTAGGACTTAATTGACAATTTCTTAAGGCAGCTTGTTATTATTTACAATAAAGATACACTGTTGCCTACCTTTAAATGATATTCCACTGAGAGGATGTCACAATTCTGGATAGTGTCTGATCGAGAGGAATCTTCATTCTACACCTGACTTCCAGCTCTGTATGGGCTTTAATACGGTTTTCGACCACTTTGATGATAGTGAACTTCTCGTGTGTTGTACTACCGCGGGCACGGTAGATCACCTTCTTGCCCAAACGGAATTTGGGTGTCATCTCACTGGACGAGGAATTGTTGATTTTGGCCAAAACTTTGATAGTTTCACCTATGAGGAAAACAACATATTTTAACATGTATTGTTCATTTTGTATTCATTGCCGCATAGAACAATGCACTGTGCTAAAGAGTGTGTCTCATATGAAGGCAGTTTATTGTTATGCCTGTGAGACACAACTTATCCACTTTATATCAACAGAGTTAAAAGGCTAAACCCCACCCACTTGTTATTTTATTCATGCTACCTTTGTCTGATCAATTCCTTAAATCAGAGGGATTAGGCTACTTCCTTCAAATTACTTTAATCAAAACATTATTTTTAGCAACACTTTTTTTTTTTACTAAAACCATCACTGACAACAGACTAATGACTGATGGCGGACATGCTTTTCCTGGAATTACAAACCTACCTAGTTCCCTGAATATTGTTCTTGTTGGCAATAGTAACACTTAGGATGTGACAATTCAACTATAATATCACCAGTACTTTGTTTTATTAAAAATAATTCCCTGTTTTGCATGTCTGTGATGAATGGTTTTTGGCATTTATCATAGAGAGGAACACTTTTCATGACTTGAACCACCCTGTTTGAAGGAGATTGTTTATTACCTGGGGCGTAGGCCATCCTGTCAATCGAGACTTCCATGTCTGCTTGTCCTTTGGAGAAAAGTCCCATCTCTTTCTTTGTTGCACCAATTTGGGGCAACTAGAACACAATAAACAGAGAGAATTATTACTTTTGATCCACTTCCAATACATTGCATGACTTAGTGTTTCAGTCCTTTGGGACGAGGACTGTGTGTCACTCACATTTCCTGTGAATATTATTGTTTACTGTACACACACACATATGTCATTACTGTACATGGTGAGCAATTTCAACTGGAAAATATTTATACTGAAGAACTTACGTAAAAACGTTGCAAAAACATTTTAATTGAGATTAGAGCAGGACCAATTTAAAATCCCATTTCCAGATGACATTTATCAAAGCAGAAGTTTTGACTTATCATGTGAAGCTCATGCCATTTACGATAGCTCTTTTCTATATATGTGTCTTAGTAAGCCAAACCAGTGAGCAAGCTTGCTGTGCACAATAGCTTGAACCTGGAACCCTCCAAATTAAGTGCATCACTATTGTTGGGTAGTGGTGGAATGTATAATCATAGTTGGATATCCCTAAACTGTAGGACTAGCTACATGTCTAGATATTGTAAGGAATAACATAGAATGTGGTGTAATACCTATATTTTGATTTGATCTTCTCTGTTTCACCCCCCGATGACAAATGCTGTGTTCGAGAAAATGACTGTCGACTGTGACATCTTTTCAGTACCGATGCCAATAACAACACCTGATATTTGTGTATCTATGTATCACTTTTTTACACACCATCAGAGAATGAAGGTTGGGATAACATCTGGAGACAAACAGTATTTTCTGTTCCACTGATTGGTCCATCTTCCAACTCCTGGACAACTTGGCTTCCAGCTTGTAGACAATATTTCCATGAGGTCCCTTGAACGATGAAGGCATGCTTCTGAAATAGAGAACAAGCCGAATAATTGTTATATAATCTGAAATGAATTAACATCAATAATTTAAATTGAATCAAATTCAGTTATGTGCTGAGATTGGCTATGTGTTCCTGTTTGCAAAGAAAAACACGGTGAAAGTGCAAATATCCTGTCTTGGTTGATTGTCTTGTGCGCTTACCCTTGTGGAATCTTTAAGCTGAATTTGTAGACATGGATTCCTTGGGGAAGTACAGTGTCTAAAAGGAAAATGGATTTTAGTGTTAATATTTATATATTTATCCATGAAATGCTTGCTTTACATTTTATTATTACATAATAGGGCAAAGTTCTAATGTTGCCCTATTATGTAATCGTCATAGTTAAAATGTGCTCCTGATTAACCAACTATGTAATTTTACATATTCCATGTTTTTAAATTAAGTTAAACTACCTTTAATTATATTGTTTTAATATTGTGTTATTACCAATTTTGTATAGCTATGAAGGCATCTAGTCCTAAATAAGGTAACTATTACAGGTGACTTTTGTAAATGTTAGATGTTACATATAGCCTATATTGCAGCTAAACAACAATGCAGTTCATAGCTTTGACATTACCTGTTATGAACAATAATATATATATAGTTTTGTGGTAACGTTCACGCCACTAATGACAATAGTGTACAGTAGGCATACTGCTGCTGTGAGTTGTAAGCCTAAGACTCTAACCCGTGAACGTTACCACAAAACTATAGGCAATATTATTGTTCATAACAGGTCATGTCAAAGCTATGAACTGCATTGTTGTTTAGCTGCAATATAGGCTATATGTAACATCTAACATTTACAAAAGTCACCTGTAATAGTTACCTTATGTAGCTGACGCTCAAAGGTCCCTTATTATTGTTTTGTCCTTTTTGAAGAGTGTTTAATGTATGCTTGAACTTTGTTTTATTTTGTAAAAATGATAAGAGTTGTCTTTCCGGAAGTCATGTGACCTCTTGCCCCGGATGTTTATATTGTGTTTGTGTGCGTTAAAAGTGTCAACGATGTGATAACGCAGGCATCCTCAAAGTCCGGACTCCGGTCCGGATCCGGACCGAACCACAACTGTCTC
>NW_011337869.1:0-5245 GCF_000735185.1 Notothenia coriiceps
CACTAAAACGGCACTCGCGCGAGAGCAATATTGAAGCCTGCAGGAGAGAAACATGCCTTGAGCATGTGCAGCATCTACATGAGCTCTCCTTGGTCTCCTGCGCTCTCGCGAGCAATTCCTGCTCTTCTGCTCGTGAAACTCTGGCCTGCTCTCGCGCGCGGAGAAATGTTAGGAAGTGGGCGTACCGTGTCCCAGTAACGCCAAATCTAATTGGTTACACCCCTCCTCTTTTATGATTGGCCGGTGTCTGGATTTAAACCTAAACCAGGAAGTCCCTCCAACCTCCAACGTGATGAAATATGGCTGTGGAAACGTCTCACGTAAGTTACTTTACTTTACTAATGATTATTTTTAATAAAAGGCATGCTTCTGTATTCTGTGGTTATTCCACAAGAGCCGTCCTTACTTATAAATGGATTGAGTTTTTTAGATAATACATTTTTATACATATTTTTCAAAAGTATTCAAACAATTCTATTATAAAGATAAGAACCAATTAACTTTTCGGTCTTGACATATGATAATATAAAATGTAGCTTTCAAAAACAGAATTTGGAATTAATAATTTTGATTACTTTAGCAAAATATTTTATTCACAAATGTCGCTTTTTCAAAATGTCCCCAGTTTTTATTGCCTTTCTCAAATAAATAATACTATACAAAAAAAGTATAAAATGATGCAAATGTAAAAAAGCCCAAGAATTTTGCAAGTTTCTTGGCACTTTCATTTCTGAATGACCTCTTTTTTTTCTGTTCAAATGCCCTCAGCTTATTTTTTGGAATATTTATGATGATGTTTATGTGCCTTATTCTGTATTTGACATAATTGTTTCATTAAAGATTTACCACATTTCTTAAAAATATAATTAAATACTATTTAATACTTTATTTTTCTTCACAGCATATTCTGAAACGGCAGATCCTGGAGAGACTCCTGTCGAAGTTTGAGCTTGCACTCATTCGAGCACAACTTGACCTGGATTTGCTGGAGTTTGCATGTCGCCAGGAGCTGTACCTCCTGCAAGCACTTTCGAGACATGTTGACATACCGCAAGGAATAATCCAAGCTCTTCAAGAGCTGTTTGGACTACTTAGGCAATATTTATATTTAGAAGCCCCAAATACAGCAGTGGGATCAGTTATTGGTCTAAGAGGACGTCCTAAGTTTGAAATTGAGAGGCAGCAGTTGGTTGAGATGTTGGGGACAAACCTATCGGTGCCTTGCTAAGCTGCTAGGTGTTTCTTCCAGCACAGTCTTTAGAAGGATGAGAGAGTTTGGCTTATCTGTTTCAGAAATGTATAGCTCCATCAGTGATGAGGAGTTGGATAACGTGGTCATACCCATCAAGAATGACATGCCCACTGCTGGATACCGAATGGTCAAAGGACGGTTGTTATCCATTGGTCTACGTGTACAATGGACAAGAATGGCTGCCTCAATGCATCGAGTGGATTCCATAGGCATCCTCTCCAGACTGGCTAGTCTGGGCTTTGTTGTGAGGAGAACATATTCAGTGCGAGGGCCTCTGTCGCTTGTGCACGTGGATACCAACCACAAATTGATACGGTAGTGGTATTTATATTTCGCTAAGTGATTAAGAAATAATCTCTTTGTAATGTCCTAGTTTTGGAGAATCAGTGTTTCAATTCCAGAGTGCTATAACAGTTTGTTCTTTGGTTTTCCAGTTATAACATTGTCTTATTTGGTGGAGTGGACGGGTATTCGAGAAAGGTAAGACTGCATTTCACTTCAGTAGACACACATTAAACAAACATGTATTTTTTGTACGAGTTTACGACTAGCTACTTAAAACCACAAAAGAGGTCCCAACGCTGTGTCCTGGCTTTGCTTAAGGAATTTGATCCAAATGGAGAAAGTGTATGGACTAAAAAGGAAGCAGCAAAGTCAAAGTAGATATAAAGGAGATTTTGTTCATTGCCTATTTTTGCTGCACAAGTATTATGAGTCAGTATACTGTATGTCAGTATTGTTTGCTTATTTCTATTGCAACAGGAATTCTTTAATCTCTGCCTTTTTTTCCCTATAATACACAGTTTAACAGAATGTTGCCTAGTTATTGTGTGTAATTGCCCTATTCTTAAATATTCTCTGCTTTTCTGCAGGTAATGTACTTGGGTGCTTCGACCAACAACCGTGCATCAACAGCCTATGGCTTCTTCTTAGAGGCAACACAAAGACATGGAGTGCCTTTAAGGTGAATTCACAGAAAAAAGCACTCTTTGGAGAACTAGATCAATACTGTGACACTTTTGGATGAGTATTTTCTTTGACAGTCCTTTGGTCAACTGTGTACATTTCAGGGTCAGAGGAGACCAAGGAGTAGAAAACGTACAGATCGCGAGATTCATGTTTTCGGTTCGCGGCACCGACCGTGGAAGCTTCATCTCTGGTAAAAGTGTTCATAACCAGAGGTAAATTGCAGCATCTTTAGTAACTCAATTAGTGAGGTGAACTTATCTGATGTGTAGACCAAGCACCTTGCACTTAACCCATGCTAGGCCAGCATGAAAATAGATCACTTGAACTGGTTTTCCCTAAACCATGTATTTTCATCCATAGGATTGAGCGTCTTTGGCGTGATGTACGAGTCATTGTCATCAACAAGTACTCTGCGATACTGCTTTCCCTCGAAGAGGATGGTCTGCTCGACATCTCATCAACAGACGACCTCTTCTGTGTGCACTACATCATTCTTCCCCGACTTCAGATGGACTTGGGGATTTTTACAGAAGGCTGGAACCATCATCCACTCAGCACTGAACGGAACCAATGTCCAGAGCAGTTATGGCAACTTGGACTGATGCAGACAAACATTGATCAGCCGGAGAGCCCAGAGGTATTGATCTCGTTTCAGTATTACATTACATGTCACTTGTTAGACGCTTTTATCCAAAGCGACTTACATACTCAGTACTGTGGGCAATCCCACGATAGTAATTACTTACCATTTACTTTGTGTAATATACATTGTCAAAAGATTACTTTCTTTCCCTACTCTTGGCATGACCATTTTCTGGGCATTTTATTCAGTTGTGTTATTTTAACTGCAAAAATAACACAAACTATTACTTGATGTCATTGTTCCACATTGTTTATAAGACATTTATTTCACCAAAGTGTTCAAAACCTCTGTTATGGTTATTAGGAGCCAGATGTTGACTGGGAAATTGCTGCTGACCACGATGGAGAAGAAGAGGATGCAGGGATTGTCGTCCCCGAATTCGACTGCCCTTTGAGTCCAGAAGACACAACTGAACTTCAATCAGTATTTCAGCAAATTGACCCAAACACTCCGGTCAAGGAACTGTACTTACTCTGCCGTGAGTATGTAGCTGAAAGATGTGGCTCTTAAGAAATACAGCTCCCTTGAATGACACAGATGAGGTAAAAGTAAAATTCCTGTGTTCAAAGTGTTACTTAAGTACCAAGAGTAAAATAAGTCATGATGCCGATTTCAGGATAGAGTAAAGTTACTTGGCACAACTGGTGACTGGGTTTTTATTCCATTAAATTGAAACAATTGACACAAAATACAGCTCAAAACTATAATGGTTCCCCAACTTCACCATTTGTTTCCAAAACATTTTGACTAGAACAGTATGTCACTTGAAAGTTTGACTGTATTCTCATCTTGAACAAATGAAAACCTTGTCAAATAAAGTGCAATAAAGACTGTCTAACCCTAACCCAGAAAACATCGATTCTATGACTCTTATGAGCGGCTAAACTCCCTGCTACTCATAACAGCCTGTGTTATGATGCTCAGGAACTCTGGATATGAGCCGAGGTGCCTTGTCGGAAAGGTAATGGAGTTGGAGCATGCATTCACTACGGGAAAGCATACCGTGTGTGTACCATAGCGCACGCTGCAATCATGGTCGAACTCAATTAAGATTTTAAACATCTCTCTCTCTGTTGAGGTGATGGGGACGTGTGCCTGCCCCGTAAGCCATTGAAGGAAGCAACCAACAGTGATCTTGGGTTTTTCCTTCATCTCCTCTTCATCTTTTGCCGCTTCACCTGTAGACTCTGTCTCTCTTGAGTCTCTTTCATCACTCTCTGTTATCTTCACAGGGGTCCCCCTCTCTTCAACCACGAAGCTCTTTTCTTCCTCTAAAAACAAGTTGAAAATGAATACAAAGAAATGCATATATTCACCTAAGCAATGTCAATAAATATGGCTATTGTTTTTAAAAAAAATGTTTATGTGGATATTTTGAAGAAGAAAACCTCATTAGCCAGTCCTGCTTTAGTTATCATTGTTTCATCGCAACCATCATGATGCAAAGTTGTGTTTAAACTGAGACATGTAAACATGAATAAAAAGGGTATGCAAAGCTGTCATTGAGTTGCCTGTCGTAATCGGGGGTAAAATTCAAGAACAAATACATTTATAAAATGTCAGGGCTGTAGTATCACCTTCTTCTTCAATGTGTTGGATGAAGTCTTGTAAAAAGTTGGTCAATTCCAGACTCTCCAATGAAAGACACTCGGAGGTTTTTTTTGGGAGAAGACCTCTTCTGACGTCTCCACCGCCCTAAACCCCTTTCAAACATGTCCTCCCTAGTGACACTAACATTAAAGAGTGCCGTTGTGCTCGTCCACTAAGTGTTTCGATGGCTTCAGCAAGACTTGAAGGAAACAATTAGAAGTTGATAGACAACTGGATCCAAAACGTTTTCCCTTAAGAGACCCCTTTTGTATCATTGAGTAAACTGACGACCCCTGACTGATGTAAAGTGGCGTCTTTTAAATGATATTCAAGGCATAACAATAACAGTGCAGGGCAACCGATGAACAGTACAATTAACAAAAATAGTGAACACAATAACTGCAGGACGTTTTTGTTTAAAATAAGCAATTACAGGTACATTTTAAGCATATTACCTTTTCTCTGGCCCTGTCAGTTCTTCACTGGCATGTTCTTCCAAATCGATAATTTGTGTCGACTGCAATGTAATTGATAAATAATGCCCTGATTTTACCTTAATATCGATTTTAGAACAGGAGGTCCTACACGGGAGCACACTTGGAGAAGCCTATAATAAAATGTAGAAAGACTGCCAATTAATGACACATACAATGAAAATTGTTTAGAAACAAACACCTACAATATTAGTGAGCTTACATTCCCAGGATTGCTTGTAGCTGGAGACTCATCTAAATCTGGGTCCAGATCCTGAAAATCGTAACCAGTTAAAAAAGCTGTCGATTCAGGATGAT
>NW_011337870.1:0-4711 GCF_000735185.1 Notothenia coriiceps
AAGCAACCGACAAGTGAGACAATGATAAGCATTTCTCCTGACAGTCTAACCATATAGCAGCATAACTAAAGGCTGATTCACGGTAAGCTTGAGCTATAATCTTTGTCAAAAAGTAAAGTCTAAAATAAGTCATATTATGCTCAGGTTCATATCAGTATGTAGTGTCTCTACTGTGACATGTCTCCATGCTTTAATGTTCAAAAGCTCTTTATTGTACTCATACTGCCTGTGCTGCAGCACCTCTTTTCACCCTCTGTCTGAAACCAGAGCCCAGTCTGCACTGATTGGTTAGCTGGCCGGCTCTGTTGTGATTGGCCAACCAGCTTAGAGATGTCCCGCCCCTTAGCCTATCACATACAAGTGTTGGAGCACTAGCCAATAGGATTAAGAGTGTTACATAGTGATGTCACTTCAGGAGGTAAACAAAGGTGTGGGAGAGAAACTACCTCTGGCAAGAATGTTGGATTTAGCCCTTGCAGACCATTTACATGCACTGAAACCTATATCAAACACTTCAGGAAATGTAACACCACAAAAAGCATAACAGGAACTCTTTAAACCTCTCTGGCTCCTGAACACAAACCTAAAGACTGATCCAGGTTCAGATCACTGGCTCGTGTTCCTTAACATCAAAACAAACTGAACGGTAGAAGACGGTGAAGAACACGAGAGAGAGATCGCTCTGCTCTGATCTCCATCTGCAGAGTCAGCATGAAGGGTCACTGAACACCTCTGAAGTGAGGAGTTTGATCTGAGAGTGAGTTGGCTTTGCTGCGTCCATATCTAACACCTTCTGCTCAGTCACTTCAATTCATCTCTCCTCCCCCACCCTCTGCCTCCTTTCCTCCTCTCTGTCCTCCTTTCCTTTGTGTCTCCCCGCTTCCCTTCCTCATATAGAGCTTTATGTTCTGCCTCAGCTGCTTTGAAAGTAAACCTTGTGTTTCGGCTCTGAGCAGAATATGAGACTGTCCGTCACACCCTCCATCTGAACATGTGATACATATGCATGTATGGAGAGTGGCAGAGTGAGAGACGGATGGTTTGAGGCCGGCCGGCTGTCTGCTTCAGAGACCGCCGTATATATCCTTCATTGATGGAGGGAAGCTCCTGCTCGGTAAGTCGTGTAAAAGCTCACATTCCACATTTCTCCCCGGCTCCGGCTCGGAGAGATTTTCTCTTTCAAAGTTTCTTTGATGTGCTTGAGGAATTTGTGCACAGTCACAGATAAGTGTGTGACTCGGCTAGCACCAGCATCAAAGGTGCATCTGTTCCGGTTTTTGGGGTTATATTTGAGGAGTTGCCAAAAAAAGGGTTTTAGAAGAAGACTCAAAATGGCATTTGGACTATAGGCTATATACTGTATACGTATCACAACTTTAAAAGATCTGTTTTCCATGACAATGCTAGCAAAACTTAAAGGGGACCTATCATGCAAAATGCACTTTTTGATGTCTTTTATATATGTTACCCCGGTGTGTCAGGGAACTCACGCAGGGTCAGAAAATAAAACCCTCTCTCTTTTCTTCCGTACCCAAATCTTTTAAAAACGGGGGTACAAAGAGCGGATACAGATTTGCTGCCGATATGACGTGTTTTGGACGTAATCTCGTCTTTGTTTACATTAGCAAGCCTCGCTAACACTCAGAGCTAACCTGCACTTGAGAACACATGTGTTTTTAAAAAGCAGGAAATAAAAAAAGAACTCACCTTGTGATAAACCCGCAAGAGAAAAAGCATTTGAGCTCCATACTGTTTCAGAAATAATCCTTGATGTGGTTTAGAACAGGATGGCGTTTTATCACAGCAGAATTGAACTTTATCTCCGGTATAATTCTGATCAGGCATCAGCATTTTTTTAAGCTAAGGACCCAAAATCTGCGTTTCTCTAACAGTGCTGCAGAAGAGGGGTGTGAGCAGTATGAGGCATGGCTACTATGGGCGATCAAAACACTTCACAGACATGTTTTGTATAGGTATGGACCTACAATATATTCTTCCAATATAGCATGATAGGTCCACTTTAAACTATGGATGCTACTTCTTCAAATCTTTATGATTTCAGATGTTTACTAGGTACCTTCTTGCACTATTTGTTATTTGTATTTTATTATATATGTTGCATCGTTGGAGGAGCCTGTGACCTAAGATGTTCATTGTCATTTCTACACAGTAGCTTATATGACATTAAAACCTTTGAATCTTTATACGTTATGATGATAGATAATGTTGTTTTCCATATTTACTTAACGGAGCTTTTTCACTTGACTGTCTTTTCTGTCCTTAGTTTCCCTGTTTTATTTTTAAATGCATTTTCTCCCCGTGTCTTTACTTCCTGTCTTTTTGTTTCCCAACTTTGTGATTGTCTCATTGTGTGCACCTGCTGCCCTCTCCAGCTGTGTATTGACTTGTGTCTATACATGTCTGTCGTTCATTGTGTTCTTTGTCAGTTCGTCATCTGTTTCCTTGGTGTGATTTCTATCTGTCCTAGTTCCTGGTTTCCTGTCCTCGACTTAGTCTGGATTTTCCTCATTTGCCCTCCTGTGTTCTCCAAGTCTTCCCAGTTTGATCCTTGTTTTGTTTTGCTACTGTCCTTTTTTTTCACTTTAGGCGCTTTCACACAGAGTACTTTTCCCAGGAATAGTTCCCGGAACTTTTATTTCCCCGGAACTATCTAAATATCGTTTAGATAGTTCACACCGGATTAAGTCCCTGAGGGAGAATCACGCAAATGAAGCCGCTGACGTCACTACTACTTCTACTACTACTACAACTACAACTACTTCTACTACTACTACTACTACAACTACTTCTACTACTACTACTACTACTACTACTACTACTACTACTACTACTACTACTACAACTACTACTACTACTACTACTACTACCACAACTACTACTACTACTACTACTACTACTACTACTACTACTACTACTACTACTACTACTTCTACTAACTACTACTACTACTACTACTACTGTTACTACTACTACTACTACTACTACTACTACTACTACTACTACTACTCTACTACTACTACAACTACTTCTACTACTTCTACTACTACTACTACATACTACTTCTACTACTTCTACTACTACTACTTCTACTACTACTACTACTACTACTACTACTACTGTTACTACTACTATTACTACTACTACTACTTCTACTACTACTACTACTTCTTCTTCTTCTTCTTCTTCTACTTCACGGCGTATACTGCCACCCGAAGGTTGCCATAAGTTATTCTCCCTCCGTTGGTGCGCTGGGCTAATGCTAATGCTAATAATGCTAATGCGAGGAAATGAAATGACAGCTTCACAAAACTTTTCGGAGTTTTACGGGCGTGGTTTGCAATTTGCCCATTCTGCAAAAGTACTCCGGTGTGAAAGCGCCTCTTGCATGCTCCTTCAGTTCTTTAGTTTTTGTAAATTAACCTCATGTCTATATTTCTACATATGTCTTGCCTCAATGACAGCAACTCAAGTGATATATCTGAAAAGTGTTATGCCACCTGAACAGGAAGTTCCCCAACTAGAACAAAACCCTAAAAGTTGGAGGAAAATGTATGTTAGGGTAAAGAGGAAGAGCACTGGTACTGTTAGTGGCCTGGAGTGGAAAAGGAATTACCATAAGGTGTAAGAAGTGATACAATAAGGGCTATTTTCAGCTGCATCATGTACTTTGGCAACATTGCGTGGAGATAACATTACGACACAGACGTGTAATAGATAAGAAAGCTTCAGAGATTTTAAAAATAAAACCCGGAGAGGCACAAACCCAATCTTCAAGGCTGTTTATGTTTTGTAAACAGAGCTTAATGAGCATAGACGTTCCAAACAGCGGCTCCTAATTCCAGCAGCAAGTGTGTGAAGGTTTGCATGGGTCACACTCTTATCTCTGCACACACACACACACACACACACACACACACACACACACACACACACACACACCCCCCCTTAGTTGTTTTTCTGTGGAACAAAAAAGTGTCACTAATGGATGATTTTTACTTGAGTGAGATGTGAAACTAGCTGTGGTAAAGTTCACAAAGTGTGGCTGTTAAATGTTCTCCTGCCTGTCACGTCAACCTTTCCAAATGTCACCCTGAGCCCATTAGGCAGAAACAAACTACCTTACCATCTAAAATTAGTGTTAACACATCCCTGGACACACCACACACACACACCCCTGGTTAATTACCGATCAAAGCCTACGGGCATTACAGCTGACTGTTATGAGTCATTCAGTTCAATTAGAAACATGTAATAGCGTTAATCACAGTAATCACACGTTTACAATTATAATGGCAAATTGTATTATGGGGGGGAGTTCAAAGAAATACACAGTTTGTGTTTTGACAAACTGGTGACAGAAATGAACGCCACAACTGATCAGAGGTGGGAGAAGTACTCAGATCTTGTACTTGAGTAAAAGTAGAATTACTCAGATCTTAAGATAAGATGAACTTTATTGATCTCAATTTGGGAAATGTTTGTGTTGCAGCAGCATAAAAAGAAGCATGTACATAAGATAAAAACAAAATAGAAATAAAATAGCAATACAAATATTTGAAAATATACATATTGAAATGCCAATTAACTGTAAGCAAAAATATAAAGCAGGATATTTATAAGCCGCATTCATAGCACAGAGACAGCTACTACTACTACTTCTACTACTACTACTACTTCTACTACTACTTCT
>NW_011337871.1:0-501 GCF_000735185.1 Notothenia coriiceps
AACACTCAAACTAAGCACAACAAGAACAGTGCTGTTGGGAAAATCCTGAAGGTCCTCCTCCAACATGAGAGTAACATGCTAAGGTATCCCAACTGTAGCTGTGAACATGACAGGATGTATGATTACCTAGAAGAGCATCAGGACTGTTTGAGGCATATGATAGCTATGTGATTAACATGATGATTCAGCCTCTATGGAGAGAGACATATGACAAGCATGATCATTTCTGACGTGGAGCTAATCTGAAGTAAACATTGAATACTGCTTTCTATTCCTCCATCTTGAGATGTAACTCCCTCTCTTGGATATCAGCATGTGCAGGACACTGTTCAGGAACTAGTTGATGCTCTGTATGTGATGACTACTTCCATTCTGGAGAGGATCACAGATACATGGATCCTGAGGTTGAAGCTCAAGCCGGTGACCAGGGATTATTAACGTTTTGAAGTATTTGGAAAAGGACTTTTGAGAAAAAATACAAACATTGAGATTTTGAGTAAA
>NW_011337872.1:0-2648 GCF_000735185.1 Notothenia coriiceps
TACGCCGCCAGGGACTCAAATCCTGCAGTGCCAGACGTCATATGACATGTCAATGTCATATGGTCAGAATTAAACCAAAATATAACTTTTTGGTAAAAACTCTAAACCTCCAAACACTAGAAGAATGCTGAGTTTCACCATACCTACTGTGAAACATGGGGGTGGAAACATCATGCTTTGGGGCTGTTTTTCTGCAAAGGGACAAGGACGACTGATCCGTGTAAAGGAAAGAATGAATGGGGCCATGTATCGTGAGATTTTGAGTGACAACCTCCTTCCATCAGCAAGGGCATTGAAGATGAAACGTGGCTGGGTCTTTCAGCATGACAATGATCCCAAACACACCGCCCGGGCAACGAAGGAGTGGCTTCTTAAGAAGCATTTCAAGGTCCTGGAGTGGCCTAGCCAGTCTCCAGATCTCAACCCCATAGAAAATCTTTGGAGGGAGTTGAAAGTCCGTGTTGCCCAGCAACAGCCCCAAAACATCACTGCTCTAGAGGAGATCTGCATGGAGGAATGGGCCAACATACCAGCAACAGTGTGAAAACCTTGTGAAGACTTACAGAAAACGTTTGACCTCTGTCATTGGCAACAAAGGGTATATAACAAAGTATTGAGATGAACTTTTGTTATTGACCAAATACTTATTTTCCACCATCATTTGCAAATAAATTCTTTAAAAATCAGACAATGTGTTTCTTCTCATTTTGTCTCTCATAGTTGAGGTATACCTAGGATGAAAATTACAGGCCTCTCTCATCTTTTTAAGTGGGAGAACTTGCACAATTGGTGGCTGACTAAATACTTTTTTGCCCCACTGTATATCCAGTGGAGCTTTCTGCTGTCAACTACAATTAACAAAGCTGAAAAGTTCCCTTCAGACAACTAAGAACAAACTAAGTTCTAGGTTTGTTCTTTTCAGGAACCTAATTGGTCTGTGTTTTGTTTTTATGTTGACCCCTCCTTGTCTTCGGGTCAAATCTGACCGATTTACTATTTTCATCAATCATAACTTTTTTGTTTTACATTCGATTGCATTAAGGCTTTATGATATGATAGATTCTGAAGTATCTCTAACAACATTCCCTCTGCTTTCCTGTAACTCCTCACCTTTTTCTTCTGCTCCTCTGACGCTTTGATGATTCCCGGGTCAGACTTCCAGGATTTTCCAAAGTTGTAGAACAGAAACAGGCTGTTTATCAGGAAGGGAAGGTGGACGGTGACGAAGGGGAGATGTGCAGCGAGGTTAAGGAAGACAGCCAACAGATTTCATTTTAAACACTGCTTTGTCTACTGCAGGGTTTGACCTCAAACCTAACCTTAAGTCCTACTGATGACCTGAGGGCACCAAAACAGAGCTTCATGCACAGTGTGTACAGCTGGAGTGTGGTGCGTTACTTCAATATTGCCTACATCATATGTTGCTCTACATAAATCTGCTTGACACCAACAGTTAATGCCCGTTAAGACGAAGGATAACTGGAAATTATTTTTTTATTACGTAGAGACAAAGAGCTGTTGGTTAAAACCCCCAAAGTGTAAGTTGTGTTCATGTATGATGACTACAAAGGACACTGATTTGACAATGAATGTTTGTTTGGCCTCATTTTGTTGTGATGTCGAATTGGAATAACAGAACAGATCTGAGATAAAGTATTGGCTGACATGTTTTGTGCCCTGAATACTTACTTTGTTCTTCTTACAAATGTGCAACAATAAGTGCATGTGTATATTCAATAAGTCAGTTTTTGTTCGTGTGGTGTAAGGACATCTGAATCTAACTTGCAAGCTAAAGTAGGCGAAATACTGATTTGTTTTTGCAAAAAATAATATTTTCTTCAACTCAATTTGTTCTCATCTCACTCCAAGCAAGGGAAAGGTAATTGCCCAAATGTGAAACGTTTCTTTGAAGCAAACAGACAAAAGGATATCGGTCCAGAACCAGTAGAACCAGGTGGCGTACATCCAGAACTTAGTGGCCAGATATATACCCAGAGGGAGGGCGCTGTGCATGGAGTGGTCGAAGAAAGCCCTGCACAGACAGAGAAATATATAATAATAAATAAGAGATGAAATCAAAAACATATAGAGAATAACATTATAAATAAATAGGTAGGAGTTCAAAGAAGGATAATTAGAAAAACAAGTGACAGACTAAAATAAATACATGTATACTATAGTAATATATACAAATAAAAGAGTAAATACAAATAAATAAAAATACAGAATACAATTAAATAAATAAAATAAAATAAAAATACATAATAAAATTAAATAATTGAATAAATACAATTAAATAAATAAATAAAAATACAGAATAAAATTAAATAATTGAATAAATACAATTAAATAAATAAATACAGAATAAAATTAAATAATTGAATAAATAAAATTCAATATATACATAATAAAATCAAAAATACAGAATAAAATTAAATAATTGAATAAATACAATTAAATAAATAAATAAAAATACAGAATAAAATTCAATAAATGAAATTCAATATATACATAATAAAATCAACAAATACATAAAATATCAAAAATATATACAGAATAAAAAACAATAAATAAAAAATAATAATAATTAATAGAATGAGACGTACTTGAGAGGAACTGCACGGTGATCCAGACCCCGGCCGTACATC
>NW_011337872.1:2933-10730 GCF_000735185.1 Notothenia coriiceps
ACACAAAAAGGGAAAACACAGATGAGATTTCCGTAGGGAGGAAGGAGTCCCTTTGAGCATTTCTTAGCTAAAAAAGATTGTTAAAATACGTGGTAAAAGTAAAAATATATCCTTCACATCAGCCAGTGTAATGAATCATGATCAGAAATATGGATTCACTGGATGATCGGAAACAGCACAGGTTTACAAAAGCTTGTTTTTTTTAAAGTGCGAGTGCAGACTGGTATTGTTCGTTACAAACACCCTTAAAGGAATCAGAACATAATTATAAGCTTACATTTAAGAAAATAACTGTATTGCAGGTTGCTGTTCTCAAAAACAGATATTCAGGATTTGAAACAAGCATTAATTAAACAGATACTGCACAATAAAGCAGATTTAGATAAATAACTTCTGATTTCTAACGCACTTAACTTATTGTACATGTTTTTTTCGACATACAAATCAAGCATTATGTCTTTTTAAAGTATATTTTGTACCCTCTCATCTGTGGAGACGTAAAGAGGAAGGTAGGCAGCAGGCAAAGCAGGTGGGATGTTTTCTACAAATGGTCTGGGAAGCTTTGCTAACTACAGCGCTGGGATCTGGACTACAGTAACCACAGACCGCAGTGTTTTTTTTATTTGCAAATGAACTAGTTCTTTACCTTTTTTAACTAATTACATCCCAGCAGAGAAGAGACAAAAGACAACACATTCAAGCAGAGTTAAAAACAGATTTGAGCAGCAACAAAAACAAGATTATGCATCTTATCAAAATCACAAAACCTCATGAGACGCAAGAGGTTATTTATTTATTTCGACATATGTCAGAAGGCTGCAAAAAATATTCCTAAAACCAGGAAATAAATGAGCATTTTTTGCACTTTTGACATGAAGAAATATGAGATTTTAACGACAAAAGGCAGATAAACTTTAGATGTTGTTTAAATAGATTGTATTAAAACTGTCTTTTGCTATATGTGACCTGCTCCATCGAAATCAGTCGCATTGACCCGAAGACACATTTTGAGTTGTATACACTGCTGGAAAGAGGAGATTCCTAGCTTTCTAATGATATCAGGATTGTTGTTGTTCCCCAAATATTAAGCGAAATATGTCACATTATATAATGACTGTCATCGAGTCATCATTTTGAGAAAAAGGCCTTCAAAGTTTCCTCTTCTCTGGAATCCATCGATCTGATTGGTTATTAGCAAATGATCAAAATACTACGGAGGGAAGATATTTTCATTTGGATTACTGGTCTGGGGGAAGCTTGCGAGTGTGTGTGTGTATACTAAGGCTGTCCCGAATACCATTTTTCGGGCTCCGGCTATTCGGTAGTAATCAGCAGCGAATATTCGACCTGCGCGGGGGAGGGGGGTAGTAATCAGCAGCGAACCGCTTCAACACGTGTATTTCGGTGTATTCACGGCATTCATTTTGTTATTCTATAGTATTGTTGTTTTAGAGTTATTTGTTAATGTAACCCAATTTGTGTTCTTTGAAATTGAAAAGATATCGCATTGTGTGTGTTACTTTCGTTGCAGTTGTATATGTCTATATGGACATGCTTTTATTTTGAAGGAGAGGTAGCGCTGTTGACAGGAAGTTGTTGTTGCTATGGAAACAACGTGACGGAGATTAACGGAGAAAAGTAATATCTACATATAAAGACGGAGAAAGTAAACAATAATTTATGGTTAAGTGTTAGCACCCCCCGAACAAGCTCTTACGTTGATATTGGAGATTTCAATAAATTCAATTTGAAAAGAAAACGGGAAAAAAACATAAAAACGAATAACGAAATTGAAACCCGAATAGTACTCGAACGAATATTCGGGTACAGCCCTAGTGTATACGTGTGTGTTTGTGTAATTTTGCGTTTGTGTGTATTGTGTTTGTTTCCCGGGGAAAACACTCCCGAGAAACACCGGCTGTTGTTATGCCTGCTGTGACGTCAAGTTACTCCGTTCTCCGCTTGTATTTATGCCGTCACAAGCTTCAAAGTTGTATTTATCATCTGAATTTGCCGAAACAAGTTTAATATTCTGAACGCCAAGACTTTGTTTAATTGAAATCAGATGAAAACAAACTGTAACAGACCCTGCCGTGTTATCTATGATTACTAAACGCCTTTCATTCATAATGTCAGCCGGAGGGAGGGGGAGCGGCGATACGGAGTAAACAGCCGAGTGCGAGTGAGAGGTGCCATCTTCCCTTTACAAGCTTCAAACATGTATTTATCGTGGGATTTTGGAAATAAAAGTTTCATATTCTGAAAGCCAAGACTTTGTTCATTTAAAATCAAACAAAACACCCAAACAACTATTTGTTTACGCAAATTCACGTTTATTTTGAACGTTGCGACTTCCGACTGATTTCAATAGAACGGGTAACATATAATGCGAAATGGAAAGAAAGTAGGAACAAGTATTTAAAGAAGGAAAGACTGAAATCAAGCCCTCCCTAGACAGCCAAGATCAAGATGTTTTGGAGAGGTATTCAAATGGATTTAAAATATCAATATGTATATCATTAGGTATTATTTATAGGCCATATCACAAAGGCCTAATTGGACAACCTTCATGAAGTAGTAGATGACAATTAAATTGAAATGCTGTAACATACCTTGTCCATTTTCAGTCTCTTCAGGTACGACGGGCTGTCGTAGCCTTTGGCCTGCCGCGCCTCCTGTAAGTGATTTATCATCCAAACATTCTTCCTCTGCTTGGCGAGATCTAGCGGCGTTTCGCCCTAAAAAAACAACACAATGACATCACAAAAAAACTCTGCATTTCCAACCTTTCTTGTCTTATTTCTTGTGCTACATTTCACTGACAGAGTGGTGCAGGAATGACTCCTAAAACAATGAAATAAGTTAACATTTAAGCACTTTTGATTCCCTTATTTCGAAGTACATTTTTTTTGTTAGATGCCTGAAATAAGGTCTGTGGTTCACACGAGCCGAAGAGATTTTAACGTTCTGTTCTGCGACATACAATACGTCAGTAAATACCCCACTGGTGAATTTAGAAAACGGCGGTTGCTAACAAGTGTCTAAATGACGTCATCGCACCCAACATTAGCCTCCTTTAGCTTAGCGGTGGTGACAAGAAGTCATGTGACCGTGCTGTAGTTCCTTTATAGCCCAACATTAGCCACCTTTAGCTTAGCGGCGGTGTCGTGAAGTCATGTGACCGTGCTGTAGTTCCTTTATAGCCCAACATTAGCCACCTTTAGCTTAGCGGTGGTGACAAGAAGTCATGTGACCGTGCTGTAGTTCCTTTATAGCCCAACATTAGCCTCCTTTAGCTTAGCGGTGGTGACGTGAAGTCATGTGACCGTGCTGTAGTTCCTTTATAGCCCAACATTAGCCACCTTTAGCTTAGCGGTGGTGACAAGAAGTCATGTGACCGTGCTGTAGTTCCTTTATAGCCCAGCATTAGCCTCCTTTAGCTTAGCGGTGGTGACAAGAAGTCGTGTGACCGTGCTGTAGTTCCTTTATAGCTTAACATTAGCCGCCTTTAGCTTAGCGGTGGTGACGTGAAGTCATGTGACCGTGCTGTAGTTCCTTTATAGCCCAACATTAGCCTCCTTTAGCTTAGCGGTGGTGACGTGAAGTCATGTGACCGTGCTGTAGTTCCTTTATAGCCCAGCATTAGCCTCCTTTAGCTTAGCGGTGGTGACAAGAAGTCGTGTGACCGTGCTGTAGTTCCTTTATAGCCCAACATTAGCCTCCTTTAGCTTAGCGGTGGTGTCGTGAAGTCATGTGACCGTGCTGTAGTTCCTTTATAGCCCAACATTAGCCTCCTTTAGCTTAGCGGTGGTGACGTGAAGTCATGTGACCGTGCTGTAGTTCCTTTATAGCCCAACATTAGCCGCCTTTAGCTTAGCGGTGGTGATGTGAAGTCATGTGACCGTGCTGTAGTTCCTTAATAGTTAGCTTTATACTTCAAAAACCATAAAGTGGTGTTAATATGCTGAAGAAAACGTGTAAGTATCATAAAGGTGGGTTTGCCACAGAGATTATTTTCTTTAATAATCCAAAATCGCACTGCCTTTAATCGATGAAGCTTTTGTGATGCTAACTTTTTGGTCAGCCTACAAAAACACGTCATCCTTGCACCTTGATAATAGTCTATAATATGGCATTGAAGGATCAGGAAGACAGTGGATTGGTTACCTTGATGTTCTGTGCATCTACGTTAGCGTTAGCGTCCAGCAGCAGGCTGATGACCGTGGTGTTTCCAGCCAACACGGCCCAGTGCAGCGCCGTGTTCTTGTGATATTTGTCGCCCAGATTGACCGACACGTTGAAGGTCAGCAGCAGCCGGGTGGGATCCACACTGTCACACAGAGGAACGAGAAACAGGACCATTACAATAAGACAACTCAATGATAAACAGAAAGACTTATTATTATTATTATTTGACACTTTCTAACCAAACACATATGATGTAAACTAATGGTTAAATGGTCTTGGGCTTTCATCTATTATCTTAAAGTTACTTACCTGTATATAACTTTATTTTTATCTTTGATTTTATCTTTAATTGTATTAATCTCTAATCTGTGTTGTCCTGTTTTTCATTCTCACCTTGTTGCTGTTAAACTACTGAATTTCCCCACAGGGATTAATAAAGGTCCATCTTATCTTACCCTATGTCAACAGTGTGTCTGAATAAGAAATGTGTGTAAGTCACTGAACAGCACAAATGTCAGTATTTCACACTTTTTTCAGGAATCAGTTGCATCTTTGAGGATAAAATCGACACACACACACACACACACACACACACACACACACACACACACACACACACACACACACACACACACACACACACACACACACACACACACACACACACACCTGTGTGTCCTGTACGCCGCCCACATCAGAGGAGTCATGCCGTTCTGATCCATCATGTCTACATCCTGAAGGAGAGGAAACATATTATTAGATTAATGAAGGACGGAGGTGGAAAAGACAAGCAACAAAATGGCTCCCCCTGATGGAGAGAACTGGTATAACAAGCTACACCCAAATTACAAACAAAGAAATCAAGATTATTTTAGCAATTACTTACACTGTTTTTAAATAATATCCTTGTGGACCAGAGTGAATATTCAAAAGATATCTTGTCAAATAAGCAAGTTCTGAATGGAAAAAGGACTATATTTGGTATTTTAAGTATGCTTTCTTTCTGACAGTGTTTCTTTCTTTAACAGGAGCCTCTTCCTGGGGTCCACATGCTTACAATCACACACACTTATACATTCAACTAACCACGTAAACATATCCCGATCATGAAACAAAAACACAAAATTAAACACAATTCCTCAAGAATAAATGACATTACATTAAATGAACCATCCTGCGCTTTCACACATTTAGTTAATGGAAAACATGGCATAGAATAAAATGATATGTTGGCTAAATAAACATATAGACCACGATATATTATGATCCAAAGGTGTTGTCTACCTGTCCTTTGGCGATGAGGTAAGCCACGATGGAGGTGTGTCCGAACTGAGCGGCCAGGTGAACGCAGCTGCATCCCTCTCCATCGATCAGAGAGGGGTCTGAGCTGTACTTCATGAGCTGGACCACCATGGAGAGGTGGCCTTGTCTGGGAGAAGAAGAGCACAGAACAAAGACTTCACATTACATCTTATTCCAGAAAATCACCACTCGGCATCAAAGACTTTATAATACATTCCAAAATCCACACTATGCTCAGTACCGAGTTGCTTTATGTTCTTTAAAGTGGACCTATCATGCTATATTTGAATAATATAGTGTAGGACCATACCTATATAAGGCATATTTATACTTTTTATTTTTCAAAATACCAAACAGATCATGCATTTTAGCCATTCCTCATTTCGCTCAATTTAACACTGTCTTTGCATCATGGGCTGATTCTGTGAGAACAGCACCATCTACAGGCCTGGCATATGTACTACAGCGTCTCCAGCGCTTTCCAACAGTAATGTCCGTGGCTGTCCCCTCCTGATTGGTGGAGTTGGCCCAATAGCCGTAGCGCCACTTCTGTGACATCATAGAAGTGTTCAAATCTGGATCAGTCTGTATCAGATCCGTTGCAGCCCCTTTTTAAGAGATTTGGGTATGGAGGAAAAGAGAGAGGGTTGTGTTTTCTGACACTTGGTGAGTTCCCTGGAACACCGGGGACACATATTAATGTATACAAGACGTACAAAAGTGCATTTTGCATGATAGGTCACCTTTAAATGCAGAATGGTTAACAGCTTGGTGAAAAGAGCAGAGCAGAGTAACGAAGTAATAGCTTCATTATTTCAGAGGTCCAAAGGTCAGCGGATTATTTACTCACTTTGCTATATTTGCATATGAAATGCTGCCTGACTCCCTGCCTGTTCCTGTCATTTTATGCTTGTCTCGCTGGTGAAGCTGGTGATTTGTTACATGCTTTTACAGCATCCAGCATTTTTACAATGTATTTTCATAATAACCTTTTATTCTACAACCCATAAACATATATTAATATACAGATTTTACCATATTTATTGTTGTAATATAATGTACAATATGCACATTTCTACTTTAAAGTGGACCTATCATGCTATATTTGAATAATATATTGTAGGGCCATACCTATATAAAACATCTCTGTGAAGTTTTTTTTTCAAAATACCAAACAGATCATGCATTTTAGCCATGCCTCATTTCGCTCTATTTGCTCTTTTCCAGCCCTGTTTTTGCAAGGGCTGATTCTGTGGCAAATGAGCTGCAGCTGACCACGCCCCCTGGAAAGGAGGGGGGCGTGGCACGAGCGTCATGTTACCATGCTGTTACCATGCCACGCAACCTCTCATTCCCCTGATAGGTGGAGAGTTGCCCATATAGGCGGAGCTCCTCGTTTCTGACCTCAGAACAATTTCAAATCTGTATCAGATCCGTTGCAGCCCTTTTTAAGAGATTTGGGTATGGAGGAAAAGAGAGAGGGTTGTTTCCTGACACTTGGTGAGTTCCCTGGAACACCGGGGACACATGTTCAAGTATAAAAGACGTACAAAAGTGCATTTTGCATGATAGGTCCCCTTTAACTTAGTGTTATTCTACTTGATTTGATCTTTTAATGGTCATTTTTTACTACAACTTCTTATTTTTATATTCCTTTGTAGTTGTTATTATTCTTTTTGATCACAAAACACAATTTTCCAGGAATAAAAAAAAAGTGAATAAAAGTTAAAAAAGATTTCTGCTATGTTAACGTCCCACAGGACAATAAAGCTTTAGAAAGCTGAGCAGCACTCTGCTCCAGCACGGGTCTGTGCAGCTGGTCGGTCGGGGGGCTGTAAAGGTCAGTGGCAGGCGACTCAATTAATAATTCAGGGTGCGTGGGGGAGCGGGTGTCATGTGACCCGTGCCTTTATGCAAGATACAGACAAAGAGGACAGAAAACAGCATCAAGTTAAAAAAGCAGGCGTTGTGACCCATAAGCCGCTTTCACACCAAGTACTTTGCCGTACTTAGTTCCCAGCACTTAGTTCCCAGCACTTAGTTCCCAGCACTTAGTTCCCCCATGGAACTAAAGTACAGATCGCGTTCACACCGGAATAAGTTCCTTGAGGGAAGATTACCCAAATGAAGCCGCTGACGTCACTTCTTCTTTTTCTGCTGCTTTGGGTTTACTGGCAGGCCGCAAACCACTTCACAGCGTATACTGCCACCCAAAGTTCCCGGCCGGAAGTCCACGGAGTTGGGGACTGGCTTCAGTAGAAGCTGCTGGGACTCCCATCAGCTTCGACTGAAGCCTTCCGAGTAAAT
>NW_011337872.1:10770-12449 GCF_000735185.1 Notothenia coriiceps
GTAAACGGCCAGAAACGCCGACACCTCCTCATCTCCACCGCTCCCATGTTTTCTTTTGTGTTGCAATAAGTTAGTCTCTCTCCGTTGGTGCGCTGGGCTAATGCTAATAATGCTAATGCCACAAATACAATGGCGGCTTCACAAAGCTTTTCTGAGTATTACGGGGCGTGGTTTGCAATCCGCCCAGCCAATGGAACCTTTTTCTCCCCAGTATAGTCCCACCTCTCTAGCAGGGACTAAAAAGGGGTGAAAGTTCTCATGAACTAAGTTCTCTTTTTGGTGTGAACGCAAAATCCCAGGAACTAAACGGGAAAAGTACTCCGGTGTGAAAGCGCCTATAGACTTTCAATATGAAGGAGTTACCTGGTGGCCCAGTGCAGAGGAGTGGAGTTCAGGTCTCCTCCCAGCTGATCCACTACGCCTCCCTTAGATATGTAGTACCTAAACAAACAAAAAGCCATCATGTCAAACGTATATATACACTGCGAGTCTTTCTGATAAATCTCGTCTAGCTGTCGGCTGCATGGATAGATTACTGTATCCCAAGAACCATAACAAAAGAACGAAACAAAGTATGCAAAGCTAAATCATTTCCGGCAAAACAAAATCCCCAAAGTTGCAGCATGTCTTTAAAAAAGGAGGAGAAACATATCTGCAATTAATTCAACAATGGATTTCACTTCAGTACATTATCAAGAAACAAATACTTACTAAAGTGATCCAGTTAAAGCTTCTCATATGTATCTCATTGTTATGAATATATATCTGTGTTTTATAGGTAGTCGGACAATACAAGCAATTAGAAGACAAATCGCTCTGAGTAAGTTTCACGAGCATTCTTTTTCATTATCATTATTATTTGTTGATTACTTGAAAGAATAATGATTTATTGTTGCATTATTGTCCTACGAATGAGGACAGCTGTGCAGTGTGATAGGATGTTGCTGCTAGCGTTTTCATCTGATGGGTAACAGTACATCTAAAATATCTTCCAAAATAGCAAAACCACCCAACCACAAATCAGGTCTCTTTGGTTCTGTCACCACCAAACACTTGACATGATTGGACTCACTTGACCAGATCTATCCTGTTGTTGATGGCGGCCCAATGGAGAAGCGTTACGTTTTCTTTGTCTGGCTGCCGGACATCGAAGCCGGCCTCCACCAACTCCCTGCAGCGCTCGAAGATGCCGTACCTGAGGGAAGAAGAGCGATTTAAGTATCATCACACAACAAATATATGTGCAAACTAGGGAAGCTCAGATCGGGGTTTTTGGGGCCGATCGAAGGAATCAGTATCGGCCGATACCGATCAAGTGGGTGGGGCCTATGGGGATCTCCCATTTAAAGTGATGTTTAAAACTCAGTTAATGGGGCTCATTTTTATATAGCATGTGAGTATCGTCTCATGCAGCTCACTGATCCAGTAAGGAGTGACCCGACAGTGAAGAATAAATATATTTATAACTAGTTTAGCTTGTTCCAGAGGTAGATCAAATAGCTAAGTGTGTTAGGTCTAACTCTTACGATACGTCCACACAGCAGCGAAAAAAAATCTTGGAGGTGGGCGTGTCTGAAGCTTGGGGATTTTTGCGAACAACCAATCACATGAATCTCCCGCCCCCGACATACAAAGCAATAGCAATGTTAAAACGAAGTAAACTGGATATAAACTCTCCA
>NW_011337873.1:0-2030 GCF_000735185.1 Notothenia coriiceps
CACAGTAGACATTTGAACATATACAATTGCTGATCATCACTTTCATTGGATTTTGGATGATTTAGTCAAGTTTGTAACACCCATGGAAAAAAGGAATTAGTAACCATCCGGATCAGAACACACACACACACACACACACACACACACACACACACACACACACACACACACACACACACACACACACACACACACACACACACACACACTCTAGATGTGTGTGTCCCCCTTATGTGCCCAATACATGTTCAGTGTCTATGCTTTGTATATTTACTGCAGTTTGTTATGCATACCAGTAGTCTGATACAATATTTTCAGTTTGAAAGGGTGTTAAATTAAATTTGGGGATGATTAATGGTTTTTGTGTTAATGTAATAGCAGTTAAAACAGGACCGCGAACACCAAAGTAAGGGGGGGAAAACTAGGAGGGTTAAGAACTAGGAGGGTTAAGTGAAGCTAAGCTTCCCCTTGATCCATAACAATAATCAATATGGCTAAATTAATTTGGTCAAGCCGTAAATCTTTCTTTAGAATAGAACGTTTGAGGCTGAGGTCATTTATTTGTGGAGCAACTGGCTCTAAAGATTGTACAAAAGTAAAAGATAAGAGGATACTGTCAGTGTTTTAAATATGTATATTTACATAATATCTGGAATTATACAGCTGAGTTTTGGATTCAAATGCTGTATGAAAAAAATAACTGACCATAACCCCTGACCAAAGACCATTAATGAGAACAAGACTTTGCAAAAGAAAGAAATTAAGAAATAATGGACGCTTTAGTGAGGCTGCTACAATTACTAAGAGTCTGCGATTGTTAAATGTCAACAAAAAAAAGATCGGACTTGCACTGGCATTAACATAATGATCTTAAACTTTCAGTGACCTTCACCAGAACTGAACCAGTGGCATTTAAAGAGTAAATGTTCCCTTATTTGAAGTAAGAGCTGCTTTACCCTATGAACGAAGTTTGTTTCATTTGGAAGATATATTTATATAGCACATTGTCCTTTATGTTTATATCATTTTGTGATTTTACATAAAAAACTCCAGAGGTCAATTTGGAAAAGGAGCAATGTCTGAACACTCATTATGCTATGCCATTTGGGTAATAGCTGCTATTTCAAATTCAATAAATGTGCCAAAAACTGTTTATTTAAAACATAAATAATTAGTGTTTAATGTTCAAATGTAACATCATGCACATAACTCCAGCTATCATTGGGTTGTTCAGTTTTAAAGGGGTACAACACTTGGATTAAACCTCATACTTGGACCTACTGTATGCTAGCTCTACCACGTCAGGAGATTAATGTTCATAATTAATACTAGGTCAGTGGGTTCATGTTTTTCGCTAATGCAAGGTTATAGTAGTGTGTGTGTGTGTGTGTGTGTGTGTGTGTGTGTGTGTGTGTGTGTGTGTGTGTGTGTGTGTGTGTGTGTGTGTGTGTGTGTGTGTGTGTGTGTGTGTGTGTGTGTGGGTGGTGCAGCAGTGCGTGCGTGTGTGTGTGTGTGTGTGTGTGTGTGTGTGTGTGTGTGTGTGTGTGTGTGTGCAGGAAGGGTCAATGAGCTTTTTATCGGTTTAGCAGCAGAAGTTCATGAAGCTGAACACACATGTGCTCTGCTGCTGGGAAACGGGCCTGACCAATCAGAATGCTTAATTTGACACCTGCTCCCTCAAACACTCGTTAACATCGTTTCCAACTTCTTTCCTTCCTTCCTTCCTTCTCTTCCCATGAGGTGGAGAGATACCTCAGAGATTGTACTTTACTAAAACAAAGTTAAACTGGAATATTTCAAGAACTTTTGAACAGATTGTCATAAACTGTTGCAGACTTCCATGTTGCCCAACAGGATGAATCCTAATGTTATTGGTATTCCCCTCTAGTTTCCTCAAGAGGTTAAAATGTGTAATTAAAGTGCAACTGCTCAACAACGTGTGGGTTACTGCCACACTGCTCAACAACGTGTGGGTTACTGCCACACTGCTCAACAATGTGTGGGTTACTGCCACACTGCTCAACAACGTG
>NW_011337874.1:0-248 GCF_000735185.1 Notothenia coriiceps
TTATCTAACAGGCACGTTTCCCACAGATCTTATTTTGAGCTGTTTTCTAAAATCCCATGGAGAAATCTCATTGCTATTTGTGGAGGGAAACCCATGCGCAGCTTACTTCCTGGTTTTGGGACGCGTCTCTCTCTCCTCTTCACACACCACACTTTTCGCGGCACACGTACTTACAGCCAATCAGCTCTGAATGATGTGAGATGACGTATGGTGGGGATGGCAGCACTCTGCCCCTATGGTCATTATTT
>NW_011337874.1:264-28450 GCF_000735185.1 Notothenia coriiceps
ACATGGAAATGATTTTTTAAGATTGACAAACAACATATGTGTAATTCATGGCACAATTCAAACAGGATCAAAAGATAAGTTTTCTCTCTCCATTGACTTCAATGTATTATTTTTTCGGAATAAGTTCCCATGATGCGGAAGTAAGTGGGCTTGACTTCGCCACCCCATTTTTCATTATTTTTTTGCCAAACACATTAAATAGGACAATATTCTGAGCATGCGCAGTGTAGTTTTTACAGTCACCGTTCACTTACACAGTGAGAGGGAGGGAATGATCGGGTTTTGTCCCACATGGCTCTAAACAGCTCAAGCACACACTGTAGACACTAATTAGAAGAACACAGAATAAAACAGCAATGTACAGACGAATCAGATGATTAAACATGATCTTAAAATATATTTTATATTGTTTTTTATTGCATTTTTTTGTAATCATTATTTGTAATACTTTCTGCTGACACTAGGTGGGGCTGTGCCCCACCTGCCCCTAATGACCAGTCGCCACTGCTGCTACATGAACAACGAGAACCTAAAATATAAAATCTCAAATGAGAGCGGTAGGCTGAACCATTACCAATCTTTGAGTTAATAATAAGTATTTTAAAACCAAAAGAGGCCAGCCTCACTTCAAAACCCACAGCCTCATTAACAATGGTCACCAACAGCTTTTAATTATCCAAAACACTGAGCACTGAAGCTCATTTCAGAGTGAGTTTTCATCTAAATCCATCCACATCCTTTTATTGATGGAGACCCTCATGGATGGAATAATGAACCTCTCTGCCTCCTTCTCGGCCGTCCTCTTTCTTCCTCACAGACTCTTTACTTCTCTTGTACACGTATGTGTTACCATGGCAATCCCATGCTATTACTGCTGATGAAATGGTGAAGGATGGACGCTCGACAAACCTTAAAGAAGGATAGATAGAAGGATAGCGAAGGATGGATAGATTAAATCTCACCTCTGACCTTTCCTACTGAAACAAATTAAACATAGCTGCAGAGTCGATGCATTATGACGTCTCTGCAAAGCCAGCTGGTGTAGGGATTTCTTTCAAAAGGAATACAAGTGCTAGAGTAGAACTGCATGCATGTAGACAGTGCATTGAAAAGCATAGGGTTGAGGTTAATTGGAATGTTAGAAATTGGGTTTAAATGGTCAATCATCAGTTATTAACTTGTTCCCAGCTCTATTAAAATACACTTTAGTACTATAGTATTTTCCACTGTCTCATCGCAGATATCACATCTGCTAATAACTCATCCACTCATTACTAACCAAGTTTTCTCTTACATGTTGCCCTCTAGTGGTCACATGTCCTGTTCTAGTTTTAGTTGTAGCTCACTGAAGCTTATTTTCCTTTGAAGGAAATGATGTGCTTTGACAAACTCAAGACTACATTATATCTACTGTAACATCCAGTACTAAATTATTGGAACCTTTGAGCTAAGTAAGATGGGCCGCTCTCCACAAATGACACAATAACCTACACACAAACACTAATATTGACGGTACATGAGATTACTTACATTCTTAAATTGACCCTTTTTTTGTGGCTGTGCTCAGAAGAAAAATGTAAACACAAAAAGTCAAAAGCTCTAAATTATTGGTATGGTTGTATAAAACTGAATAGCGTAGTTTATAAAGTGCATATAAGTGGTAAATGTGGTTTTTACTGGCAGAAGCTGTAAAAGGTTGCAGACACACAACCTAAACCCAACCCATTAGAAAGTCCTCAGTCATTTCATGATTCTTTTTTTATTGTGCAACACAACAAACAACCAGTCATTCATATTTAAAACAGATGAAAATGAACTAGATGTCAAAGCAAACATGTAATATAATTATATAACTTACTCAGTTATCCTGGTCTTGGAAAAGTCAATTTTTCTCCTGGAATTGTCAGATAATAGTTTTTTAGGTTTACTAGAGGGAAGCTGTGCACTTCACGACACGTTTTATGCCACAGGAAGGAATTGTATGTGATTATGGCATTAAAACAATAGAGTGGTTTAATATGTCCATGAAATATCAATGAACCATGTCTAATATTTTAGAATTTGTATTTCTATTCAGATGAATGACGCAATGGGCTTCGAGCTGCCGTGGGTCTACTTTGTCAGTCTGGTCATCTTTGGATCCTTCTTTGTTCTCAACTTGGTTTTGGGAGTATTGAGTGGGTATGTGTTGAGACATTATGTTGTCCTTTATTTCTCAACCAAAATACTTCAAACACTAAGAACATTTTCAGACATTTTCAAAATCTCCCAAATATAAGGAATGTCATTACAGGGTTAGAAAGTAGATTGTTTGGTGTTATCTGAAAGCTGACAGTCATTCCACTCTGCCCTTTCCAGAGAGTTTTCCAAAGAGCGAGAGAAGGCCAAAGCTCGGGGAGATTTCCAGAAGCTACGAGAGAAGCAGCAGTTAGAGGAAGACCTGAAAGGATACCTGGACTGGATCACGCAGGCAGAGGACATCGACCCCGAGAACGATGAGGAGGGAGACGAGGAGGGCAAGCGGAACCGTGAGTTTCCTGGATTTAATCAATTGTGTCCCTTTCTGTTTAAAGCTGGGACATAAGGATTGCAAACAGAGCTGTGAGTTACCAACCATTATGATTTTCTCAATTTTAAATAATGTTGCACATCTCTTGGTCTCATGGATAGTGAAAGGAGGCAGATGAGCAGGGCAAACCATTACTCATCCATCTGTTGTTATGCCACTCTGAAAAGCTCACTGAATGTCATAAAGAAAACGTTGTATGCATCTGACACACTGCGCTGGCTCAGCTAATAATGCATTACTTTTTCCCACAAACAGATGGTAACCAACTCTTTTAAGAATGTGAGTGTGACCACCTAAAAGGTACAGACCGACAGGTTACCCTTAGAAAAGGACAGGTCTCTAATCAGTACATACTGTAGGGACAGTATCACATATTGCTGGTTGTGGATAACATGCAAATGTCGCCTTAAAAAATGCAGTTGATAAAATATTTATCCAGGCATCCCCTTGTGCAGTTTGGTACACCAGGTCTATTCTACAAGAGTGAATCATACCACCGGAAAATTACAGTTCATTTTAATTCAAGCAGTATGCATCCAAAAATATGGATAACATTAAGTATAGAATGCATTTCGACAAAACCATTATATGACTTAGCATTTTTTCTCTTATTTTACAAGGCCGCCATTTTTTGGTCATTGTGTGTCTTATTTTGCTTACATCACTTGAATGTGTTGCAGTGGCACAGTGTATAGTTTACATACAAATAAAATCAATGTATTACACATGAAGATGCTCGTGATCATCTCTATATCAGTTATATTTTTATTGGATATAATAAGGGGCTTTTAGTAAAATACTGCCCCTCCACTCTCTCACTGTTTTGTGTCACAACAGAGGTGTTAACAAGTGAAAACTGTGACTCGAGCCGTGGAAGCAGCTTCTGAGGTAGCACTAAGAAAGTGGGCGCCAGCATTGCATTGATGTTCAGTCTTTTCTATGGTGCGGCCTTGTGTGTGTGGTCACCATGACAACACAGGGGTAACTGTGGATGTATGGTCTTGTGTATGTACAAAAAAATATTGCTTATTGTGATATGCAGGAGGCTTGAACAGCATTCAAATACCTAGAAGACGTTCACGTTTGTGATTTTACTGGAACAGTAAACAGGAAGTGGCTGCAGACTGTTTGCTTGAACGACAGTAAACGTTCAGGGTGGGTGGTTGCATGAAGCATTTCAAGAGATTCTTTAGGCCAGGGGTTGGCAATTAAGTTTGGCCTTGGGCAAAACATTTTCTGAACCACTAGATGGCGGGCCGGAACATAGTCAAAGGCTTATTTAAAGGTGACCGATCATGCAAAATGCACTTTTGTATGTCTTTTATACATGAATATGTGTCCCCGGTGTTCCAGGGAACTCACCAAGTGTCAGAAAACACAACCCTCTCTATTTTCCTCCATACCCAAATCTCTAAAAAAGGGGCTGCAATGGATCTGATACAGACTGATCCAGATTTGAACACTTCTGTCACGTCACAGAAGTGGCGCTACGGCTATTGGGCCAACTCCACCAATCAGGAGTGGACAGCCGCGGACATTGCCGTTCGAAAGCGCTGGAGACACTGTAGTACATATGCCAGGCCTGTAGATGGTGCTGCTCTCACAGAATAAGCCCATGCAAAGACAGTGTTAAATTGAGCGAAATGAGGAATGGCTAAAATGCATGATCTGTTTGGTATTTTGAAAAATAAAAAGTATAAATATGCCTTATATAGGTATGGTCCTACAATATATTATTCAAATATAGCATGATAGGTCCACTTTAAGTAATTGATTGTTAAAACATGTGACACGTTCAAATGCTTGGGGGGGGGGTGTTACGGTGCCGTTGCGGTGCCGTTCTGTGATTCTCCCGACTCTACAGATGGCCAGTCCACCACTGCTCACAAGCTTATTAAGATCCAAAGCTTTAGTGCGTTTTGAATCAACTTTTCTTTCAAAGCAACGCTGCCAACTGGGGTGGCAGCATATGCACCACCACCCCTCGCCCTCCATGATCAAGCGGCTTTCTCCGATTTTGTTGTCAATGTTTTGACTGAACTTTGTTACTGTTCACATATAAGTAAACATTACGTTTGAATGATTTAGTGAGCTGGTGTTATTTTTTTCACACCCCAAACTATTGGCTATTTCAGCACCACGCGCTGTTCACCTACTTATTGATCCACTATCAGCGTCAGTGCACCCCGCTGCCAGATTGTGCCTGTGCTGTCAGTTTTTGATATCCTCCAGTTATCACCCTACTTTTACCTCTGCTGCTTTTGTAGACTTTAGACGCGACAAACAAACTAACTCTTTCTTTGATCCCTGCAGTGACTGTGTGCCTTGTAATTAACTGTCTGTAGATTGCTGCTAACATTAGTTTTCTCCCCTCTCTGCCCTTTCTCTTCCTATTGTTTCTTCATATCTTCTTTTCTTGTTACCAAAAGTCTCTGCTTTCTATCTTCTCCTCCTTAATTGCTAATTATTTCCAGTCTAATAATGTGGTATTGGTTACTATGTCCAGAATACTTTTAACTTAAAATGCTTAATGAGACATTTTTGAGAATTTAGTTAATATTGGTTAATATTTGTATATAATTAGTACCGAGATATACTGTATGTATTGAGTAGGGCATTTTAACACTCTCAAACTACCTCAAACTCTCCAAACTACCTCACACATATCATTTAAATGTCTGTACTGCATTCATTCTCTGTCAGCTGACATAATAATATACATATTATTACTACTTACTACTTTTTCACTTCAGTAGGTAGATATATGTTTTCCTTTCTCTTTGCTTGTTTGTGCCGAACCCCTTTCTGCTAGAAATAAATCCTTAACTGTATAGCAAAAATATATTCCATGCTCAGATTCTGCAGTTTGTCTTTTATCATTAGACAATAATACTGTATGTTCTTTACACCTGTAGCTATTCTGGACATGGTACCTGTGTCTGTACTGTAGTAATGTAGTACTGTAGCTGTTTTGCCGTACATTCCTCTCTCTCTTGTTCTGCTGTGTACTGACTCACTGCTTCCTCTGCTGTCTGGCTGTGTGAACTGCATGTTGGTAACACCAAGGGGTCACGCTGGCTGACCTCACACAGAAGAAGAAAGGGAAGTTTGGCTGGTTCACCCAGTCCACAGAGACACAGGGTAAATGTGTTTGTGTGTGGGAGTGTGTGTTGTTTTTAGCATGTTCATGAGGACAGTTCATCTTGGTCCTGGAGGGCTCCTCCGCTTGCACATGCTTTGCTTGTGCTTTTGTGTTTGCATGCCCTTAGTTTCATTTATCAAAATCTGATCCTCTGCATCCTCATTATAAAAAAAAAAAAATTTAATCGGAAAACATGGACCTGATCATCCATTAGCAATGAACCCCTTTAGACTTTGCATTATGTTGCCCGCCAGCAGTAAATAAAGCCTTTATAGTGAAATGAATGAGAGAGAAGTGACCGAGAAGCAGATTATGGGAAAGTGGCCTACTATATAAGGAACAATAACAGAAAAGTTATAGGTAACACTCTAACACAACAGACAGTACCAATTATTTTTGAATATAAGTTAATATTTAGCATTGTAAGGACACAGTAGCACCCGCAAAGTGTTTAAAGATAGTATATAATCTGTTTTTTGCTAACACACCTGCCATAGCTGTAGGCGGTTTTCGAGTTGTCCGTTTGTACCTTTTGCAATATATTAATTTCCCTGCCAGGATTTATTTCTAATTTGACTAAAATATCTACATGGACTCAAGCATGACGTGATTGGATTTTGTCGGTTGAAGTTCGAGGTCAATGTGACCTCACCAAGGCGTTTTTGTCCATAACTCAAGAACTCTAACGCTCTAACGCTCTAACGCTAATAATTACTTATTGATTTTAAATCAAATGTCCAATTGGATGAACATGTTTCAAGCCTGTTCCTTACTTCTTTAACTCTTCATCCATCAACATTTTATTTTAGCATGAGTTTGAATATTTCATCCTGACCCATCTTGATGTTTAAAAAAAGCATAACAATGTTTTCATTTAATCTGGTGACTATATTTACTACATTATGAGTGAGAGGTAAGTATTTTTGTACAGATCTCTCATCCAACCATCGTCAACTTCATTTCATTTGTCATTTATAAAAACAACTTTTTATGCATGTACATCTTAAATTATTTTGAATATGCTATAACACTGTGATTATTGAACTCATACTTGTAGCAGTACACAGACCTGGACCAAATAGTCTGACTAAATATGTAAACCCGTAAACTCTTATCTGAGTAACCCTATTTGTATCTCAAATTATGATTCTGTATTTCCAATCGATATGTTTGTTTGTTTTTTAAAAACATGAATGATTTAAAAAGTCAAATTTGACTCAGGTCTGGCATTATGTACTCACTCACTGTTAATGCAGAAACCTTAGAAAATGCTATATTTTTTTAGTGACTGTCAGTCTCATTCTTTGAGAGCTAAAACAAACTCTTATTAAGGAAAAAAATCATTTCCTTTGATTAATGTCAAACTTTGAGAAGTGTCACACCGCAATTTCTATTTACACATGCATTAAGTCGGTTTTCCAGGGTTTGGAAACTTTGTAAAACATGAAAGAAATGTCCTTTGACATACCTTCAAGTGGAAAAGTAAAAATTGGAGTGGATCTTTTAAACATATGACATCATTGTATAGTGAAGGCCACAAGAACTGTTGGTTTACTGTCAGCTGATAAGATAAATTGTTTTAATATGAAACCAAGTCAAGACAAAAATGCATGTGTTTCAATAGAAAAAGCTAGTACAATGCAAATTTAATGGGCAACATGTACCTTCAAGACACCATTTACTTTGACCTTTTTGCTAACTTGACACCTTATCATCTCACGTTGATTTCCTGTGTATGTGTGTGTGAAACCACAGCGAGCATGCCCAGTGAGACAGAGTCGGCGAACACGGACAATCACAACGGAGAGGATAAAAAGTCCCCCTGCTGTGGGCCGCTGTGGTGAGTGTGACATATTGGGGCAATAAAAGAGTATTGTACAGCCAATAGACCCAGAGGCTGTTGTATATTAATATGTGTGTTAAACACAAATGCACATTTTGTTGACCTTAATTTAAATCTGCGTAATTTTTATTCCCCCCAGTCAAAAAATATCTAAGTCAAAGTTCAGGTTAGTACCCTGGTACTGTATGAGAGTGCATGGCATATGCATTCTTCATTCAATCAATTCAACTCATCCTGCATGGGTCACTCTTACCTCGTGTTTTAATTTTTCCAATCCTCAATGTTTTGATCTAATATTCGATGCGATTCATGTCATATATCCAACCCATCATTGTAATTTCTGATCTCACTACAGTTTCCTTTTATTTTCCCCCTTTACTTAACTTCAATCCATCCAAGACCTTTACGTAACAGCTTTTTTCCTCTTTTACTAATTGTAAAACTGTGCTTCCATGTTATTACACCACATCTAACTGTATATGTAAGAAACATGTAATTATCAAATATATACATATGTTAAGTCCAAAGCCAGAAGAGTTGATTCCAAAATATGTGAAATTCAAGGAAATACTTATTAGACTTATTGGTCTTATTTCTAAACCTAACTCTTCTGAAAATGGCCCCAAGTATTCTGACCATTCATTTTAAAATTGTAATATCTTTCTGTCAGTCGTCAGTGGAGGCGGTGGAACCGTTTCTGCCGCAGAAAGAGTCGAACAGCCGTGAAATCTGTGACGTTTTATTGGCTGGTGATCCTCTTGGTGTTCCTCAACACTCTCACCATCGCCTCTGAGCACTACAATCAGCCAGACTGGCTGACGGAAGTACAGGGTATCTTCATTTTGATATTTTCTGCTCTTTTTGGTTGTATAACATGTATTCAGGTCAGTTCTTTTAAAGACGTGGCTGAACTACAAGATGTCCGATAATTGTATCCCCTTCTCCTTAGATGTAGCCAACAAAGTTCTCCTGGCGATGTTCACGTTGGAGATGCTGGTGAAGATGTACAGTTTGGGCCTGCAGGCATACTTTGTGTCCCTATTTAACCGCTTTGACTGTTTCGTGGTGTGCGGAGGCATCGTAGAGACCATCCTGGTGGAGCTGGCCGTTATGTCTCCGCTGGGTATCTCTGTATTCCGTTGCGTAAGACTTCTAAGGATCTTTAAAGTCACACGGTAAGCAGAACTTATCGGTCTTTCCTCTGATATCAACAGGGATACTCACTTGTAAAGGTTGCAAATTGGACCAGGATTGACTTCCACACTTGTTGTGATGTCAAAAGTCTTGCTTGTAGTCTCACCCCTCAAAAACTGATTTCAAATGAGCACAGAGAAACTTTGCACATTCAGCTGATTCGTTTCAGTTTGTGTGTGTGTCTGTCCTTCATTAACTCATATATTTCTTCTTCTCCAGTCATTGGGCGTCTCTCAGTAACCTGGTGGCGTCTCTGCTAAACTCCATGAAGTCCATCGCCTCCCTGTTGCTGCTGCTCTTTCTCTTCATCATTATTTTCTCCCTGCTCGGCATGCAGCTATTTGGGGGAAGGTTCAATTTTGACGAGACTGTGACCAAAAGGAGCACGTTTGATAACTTCCCCCAGGCCCTGCTCACTGTGTTCCAGGTGAGTGTTCGACTTTACTCCGTTTAAATGGCAAATTGTAACATCCGCTCACAGCGTCTGAGGTTTCTCTCCCTCGGCACGCTTTCTCAGTCTCAATCCTTAGTCTCTTAGTCGTTCTCCATGTGAGTTCATGTTTGCATCATGGTTGACAGTTTCTTCACTGGGTATTAGAATAAATGATGGAAATGGTTTTAACTGCATATCATGTTTGCCAGATCTTGACAGGAGAAGATTGGAATACAGTGATGTATGACGGCATCATGGCGTACGGTGGCCACGCCTCTTCTGGAATGGTGGTCTGCATTTACTTCATCATTCTCTTCATCTGCGGAAACTGTATCCTACAAACGCTAACACTTGTTTGGTAGTTGATTGTTCCATGTTCCTTAATCCCAGATGCGTCTTTAATTGTTGGTCAGTGTTTCCTCTTTAAGTCACATTTCCAGACATCCTGCTGAACGTTTTCTTGGCCATCGCTGTTGACAACCTGGCAGACGCAGAGAGCCTCAATACAGCACAGAAGGAGGAAGAGGAGGCCAAGAAGAGGAAGAATAGCATCAAGTACAGTGACATATTTCATATTTTAATTGTCGTTCACATTTTCTGTTTTATTGTTTGTGTAGATCTTTGTCAAATTTGTTACAAGAACTTTCCATTGGCAGAGAAAACGGCCTTCCGCCTGGTTAGTCACTCTGTTTTATCCGTCTCTCACAGAGAAGCAAGCATAGACAAGAAGAGAGTTGCTATAATAGACATCAAGGATGGAGATACCAAGGTAAATTCTACTCCAATTGTTTTTTGAACAAGTTTTTATCTCAGTCATTTTGTATTTATTTAATGCTTAATCTGACTGCAGGAGCCAGCAGAGGCTTTGCTGGAGGAGGACAAGGAGACATATCCTGCCATCAACACTCCAGGTATAATTAACTTGTCTTTAGTACTACTGGGATCCAAAATGAATCCATCCAAGTTTATTGTGTTTATTTTTAGCTTAGTGATTAAATATGATTTGCAAGATTCAGCAAGATACTTCACATTATTGGCAGACGATGAATAGCAAATGTTTTAATGAATCACAGAATTTCAATCGAAACTGAGAAAAAGCAACAAAAATGAACTGACAGTGAAAATATTGATCAAAATTACATTAAAACTGCACATTTATCTGAATTGTATCAGCCTTCTAAAAACAGCTGACTGGGGAGTAAAGAGTTTAAAGCGGTAAATGTTAGAATGGCATACACATGTGGTTTCTTCCAGTTGCCATGATCATCCGCGGTGAGAGTACATATATAACTGAAGGATTGTTTTCATGTTCAGGGGGATTCAAATAAGTTTTGTTTCCCAGCAGGTGGCGATGAAGAAGATAATGAAAACCTTCCAGAAGTCCCGTTGGGGCCCCGCCCCCTGAGGCTGTCTGAACTCACCATCAAAGAAAAGACTCTGCCCATCCCAACGGGAAGCGCTTTCTTCATCTTCAGCAGCACTAACCCGTGAGTCTCACACGCCGATATGTATTTATAGCAGAAACTATTCTGATGTATTCTAAAGCAGCGGCAGGAAGCTCAAATGTGAGATGTGTCACTAAACCAACCTTGTTGTTACCCTCACTTTCTGCTGTAGGTTTCGTGTTTTCTGCCATAAACTGATCAACCATCACATCTTCACCAATCTCATCCTGGTCTTCATCATGCTCAGCTCCGTCTCTCTGGCTGCTGAGGACCCCATCCGCAACTTCTCTGCTCGCAATATCGTACGTAGAAAACCACCTGGACTTTAGTTAATAACTGTCCCATAAGGCTATCCCACATCTTTTAAACAATGTAACGGTAGTTGATAATCAGCCTTTATCCCAGCAGATATTTTGACACGAGACAGTAGAAAAAGCAAAGATGTAAGCAAAAAAAATCATGATTGCTGAGTTCCCTTTTGTTGCTTCAATTTCAAGGTCCATGGTTGCCATGAAAAGTATTTTTTGGTCAGCAAGTTTTCTAAGTGGCAGCCTTGATAAGAGTTGGTTGAGATTATTTAGAGGCCAAGGAAAGGTGCTGCAATGCTTCCTTTCTAATGTCCTTCAGCGTAGGCTACACTGGACCATCATAGAAAGGAAATGGGATAATGTCAAACCACAATTCTTTGCAGCAGCATAATTTAAAATGAATGCAGACCAACGTCAATAACACCCACCATCATATAATTACGTAGCCAAGCAAAGTGCAGCCATTATGTATAAACACCAGGGTTGTCCTGTTCCTTGTCATTATTAGGGTTTCTTTTTTACCATTGGACTGCAGCCATACTATGTCATACTATCATGGCTTTTTTTGGACCGATAAAAGTACTTTATCTTATAAAGACACTATCATTAAAAATGTAAAAATGTCTGCTGTGAAAAAGGCCAATGGAAAGCATGATCTTTCTCATTACACTCAATTAACATTGACATTTTACCACCTGCCTCAGTAGATACACAATAGCAACCCACAATTATGTAATTAGAGATTTTAACCAGTGCATGTTACGTAAGGCAGTTGTCCTGGATTTTTTTCTAAAAAAGCCACAACAAATTATTTTCTCCCCTACTAACCAATATAGATCACTGCAACACAATACTGTATCAGGATCTTGCCTTGTCCATCTGTGTTAAATGATATAAATACTGAATGTTATTTTGCTGTCTTGGAATGACTTGATGACTTGAACTTGTGCATTGCCTCTTGCAGATACTTGGTTATTTTGACTATGCTTTCACCGCAATCTTTACTGTTGAGATCCTGTTGAAGGTAAATGAGATTTGTGCTGTGTTGTGCTGTGCTGAGTAGAGCTTCAGTAACCCTCCGTGCTTATGTCACTCTGATTGCCTCCTCAGATCCTAGGCTATGCAGACTATGTCTTCACTAGTATGTTTACATTTGAGATCCTTATTAAGGTAAACAATAACAAATAGTTGCGCTGACTCAGCAACAACCCACCACTTCCAAGCTTGCCGCATACGTCCTCCCTCCCTTCATTTTTGTCTCTATAATTTTTGTGCAAAATGGCCTCCTGCTTGTCTTGTTGTCATGGCGCCAATAGGTTAAAGTGGAGATCATACGTTTTGTCAGATATTACTTTGTCTGTCAGTCACTGTCAATCACGGCCCACTTTCCCTCTTCATCCTCGACCAGTTTATGGACCAGTGGCTCTCCAGAGTATAACTATTTGTTTGGCTCAAATATAACAGTTTTTTCAATAAATTTGAAGATTAATAATCATGTTTATATATTTTTTTGGAAAAACAAACATGTTTTTGATTTTTAATTAGAATTGAATTGGAAATATTCTGCACTGTGGAGAGATGAACTCGAACTTGAACTAACATCAAGCTTTATATCCAACTGCCTGATTGCATACTGTATACACACATCTGATCGTTTTTCCGTGTATCTTATTAATTAATGCACCACCAAATAATGCCCAAATAAAGACATCCTCAAAAATCAGGAACAATTTTCATTAAGTTTGCTGTTAGATTTAAAATCCCCTGCCCCTTTGCTCGCTACATGCCTGCACCAGGTAAATCTCAAGTATTATGGCTTGAGCCTAAAGTTCAATCAGGAAAGGATTGAAGGCTTAATCTGCACCGGAAATGAGTGCAGTGGCTTTTAAATTATGTTCCTCGTGCACTGTCTGAACATGATGTGTTGTATATTGTCTTTCTATTTGTGTGTGTGTGTGTGTGTGTGTGTGTGTGTGTGTGTGTGTGCACTACAAAAGTACGCATCTGATTTTAGTATTTGGAAATGTGAATCCAAGCTTGCCATCTATTTATCAATAAACACTTACATGTATTTTATTTAAATTGTAAAATAATGAACCAAAAATATAATATATATTCATACTGCTCGAACCTATAAGGACATACACAATATTAAAGGTACTAATCTGTGTATGTGTGTGTTTGCCCTAATTACATTACATGGATTAACAGTAAATGCAGGATCAGGAGCTGCTAATCAAATTATATTGCTTATTGTTGTCATAAACACTAATGTTTGAAATGCAAAATCAAGGGAATATTCAACAAGAGAAAAAAAAAGAATTCAGTAAAGCCCCTTTTAGTCACTCACAAAATGTTCTTTAGAAAATGCACATTGTAATTAGTTTTTACATAACAGGTCCTTGATATAGTAATAACAGTCATTCAAATCCCATTTCAGCCTGGCTTAAAGCCACCCCTTGTACACTTTGGTGTGTGTGTGTGTTGTCCTCTTTAATCCTGACTGTTGTTCCTTCCTCGTCCAGATGACAGCGTTCGGAGCTTTTCTTCACAAAGGGGCGTTCTGTAGAAACTACTTCAACCTTTTAGACCTGCTGGTCGTTGGCGTGTCTCTAGTATCCTTCGGCATTCAGTATGTATCTTTAAATTCTATTTTAAATGTTGAAATGTCATTGAGCAAATGTGTGGTATTTTTTGCCATGACATGTATATGTTGCTGTTTGTTCCGCTTGTAACAGAGCAGAAAGGAATGTCAACATTGCCTAAAATCACTAAGCTGAATCCCCTGGTGTTTTTTTCTGTCTCATTTAGGTCCTCTGCTATCTCAGTTGTGAAGATTCTCCGTGTTTTGAGAGTCCTTCGTCCACTCAGGGCCATCAACAGAGCCAAGGGACTAAAGGTCAGAATGAAAATAACAACACGCTACAATGTATGTTAGGGATGTCACGAGAACCCACACTTTCGTACGAGGTACAGTAGATGCCAATATTTTGAAAACATGATGGTACCCGTTTTTTTACGGAACCATGTGAACTGTAGTACCTGGAAGTACAGACACATGCCAAGCCCAATGGAACGATAATGGGACAATAGAAAATGTGTTTGGGGGCAGGGAACTCACTATAAATGCATATAGGGTATGCATATTTTTTCCCCTGATAATTTTACATTGGGAACAACACATTTGTATTAAAATGGGAATATTAGATCTAGTTAACTTCAGCTTTTAGCCGCTGGTGAACGGAGAGTAACATTGTGGTGCATTAAGGCGATGTTTATACGGGAACAAAACGGGTTGTATCTGCTACTTTTCTCGTGTACAGTATAGCCCGTTCGTTCACACGAGGCCGTAACGGAACCGCGGAAACGGACCCCGAAAACGATAACAGGTCCCAAGGTGGATAGATCTGCAACCGGAACGCTCTGGGGGGCCAAACGGCTCAGTGTGTACGCCCTATACGATACTTTCCTGATAACGATGAAGCCATAGCCTCACCTCTCCCCACCTCTGCTGCTCACTGCTGTAGCATGGTCAGTAGCTACTGTTACTGCTACTGCTACTGACCATGCTACAGATGTTAATCCAAAATCTACAGCTCGACCATGCTACAGATGTTGGTGCAAAATCTATAGCTCCTCTACCACAACCATCAGCAACAAGTGGACATGGAGAATTACATGAACTACATGTTGCTAAATCCACCGCAGGGCATGAACAGAAGGGTAACCATGGCAACCATGCTCGGGGGTCTTCTTCGCTGCTTTTGGTGTATTTTGTGGCGGAAGTTACTACGCCACTTACAGGCCCCGCATATGTACTACAGCGTTTTCCAGTGGTCTCGGACACGTTAAATGAGCCGAATGCGTGTGAACGGAAGACTTTTTTGAGAACGAATTTGGTGCGTAAATGCAAACGTTCCCGTGTAAATGGGGTCTAAAGCGCTATTCAATAAAAGTGAGGATTGGGTGAGAAAATTACAACATTGTCATTATGTGTTTACCGAAGTCTTCGAGGTGTGGAGGTGTTATAAACAGCAATATGAACTAGAGAATACAATTCCTGAAGAAATTGCTAGTGGCAATGCTTTATGCTGAAAAGCTGACGCTGAATTGCTATGCTGAAATGTAATGTGTAAGAAGAAAGTGAAGAATTTAGATTAAAATGATACATGAACACTGGGGGCTTGAATGTGTGATGAGAGAAGAAAAGAAAGTAAAAAGGCTTGGAAAAGCAGCAGAATATTTGAACTGCAAACTTTTGAACTAACTTGATGGCGAATGATCTGTCGAAATGCAACGGCATTTGATGACATCCTATAATACGCTTCGATGCGTTGATGGCTGCATCGTTACCAAACCTGTGAAGTTTTGGGCCATTTGGAGCATTTTTACTGAAGTTATGAGTCTGGAATCCTGGAATGTCACTGGTACTAGATTACTGTCTGCTACTAATAGTATTACGCAATCAACAACTACATTTCTGGTATCGTGACAACCCCAGTGTGTGTATCTGTATGTGTGTGTGCATCTTAGCTGATGATACAGTGCTTTGTATTCCTACTAACAGTGTAGAACTGTGTGTCCTTTGCAGCACGTGGTCCAGTGTGTGTTTGTGGCCATCAGGACCATCGGCAACATCATGATCGTCACCACGCTGCTGCAATTCATGTTCGCCTGTATCGGAGTGCAGCTCTTTAAGGTAGAGTCAAACGATGGAAAGAGAGATTGAGGTTAACAGCGGAATCCACAGACACCGACTTTCTCTGTTGTTCTTTTTTCCAGGGTAAATTTTATCGTTGCGCCGATGATGCAAAGTCCAGCCCAGAAGAATGCAAGTGAGTTGTTGTTTTTTTCTAAATGGTTTCCAACTTTAGTCATTCGCCTACATGACTGTGTCTACGTCAGTGCATACTTGTGGTTGCTTTAATATTACATTTTTGACAGAGGTAACTACATCCTCTACAACAACGGGGACACAGCGCTGCCCATGGTGAAGGAGAGGATCTGGTACAACAGCGACTTCAACTTTGACAATGTCCTCATGGCCATGATGGCTCTTTTCACCGTCTCCACTTTCGAAGGATGGCCCACGTAAGTAGTTCTGTCTTTATGAAGTAGGTTTGATTATGAATAAGAAAACTAATGGCAAGATAACTATAATGTTACTATTTAATAATCCTTCACCTTTATGTCTGCCTGAATGAACCCACAATATTCATTTAAAAAATGTAAGCAATACAACCAAGTCGATATTGTCTTTAATTTCCCTATTTTGTGAGTATGAATGTGCTTGAAGTACATTATATAGTATCTTTAAGAGAACAGCTTTTTTCCATGGATAAGGAGTGTCCATTGTCTTTTGTGTCCCTGTAGTCTGCTCTACAAGGCCATCGACTCTCACAAGGAGAACATGGGTCCGATCTACAACTACCGCATCGAGATCTCCATCTTTTTCATCATCTACATCATCATCATCGCCTTCTTCATGATGAACATCTTTGTCGGTTTCGTCATTGTTACTTTTCAGGAGCAAGGGGAGAAGGAGTACAAGAACTGTGAGCTCGATAAGAACCAGGTAAGAGGAAGCTATCACTCTTTGTAATGGTGCCTTTATTAAACCTTTTAAATGTAGTAGGAAAAAGATGATCTCAACTAAATGGATCTGGCTAAATAGTGCTTCTTTTCATCATTTAAATGTTTCTTCTTTAAAAGATGGAGAATATTAGAAATTATACATTTCTGCTTTAGTTCCACTTGCCCATGAGTCTGTTTGTTTCTTTCTCTGTCACCACTGCAGCGTCAGTGCGTGGAATATGCTCTTAAAGCTCGTCCTTTGCGCCGCTACATACCCAAAAACCCTTACCAGTACAAGTTCTGGTATGTGGTCAACTCTACTGGCTTTGAGTACGTCATGTTTGTTCTAATCATCCTCAACACCTTGTGTCTGGCCATTCAGGTAACTAATATTACGTCTTAATACTTAAAATACCTAAGTGTCAACTCTGTAAATGTGTTAAGGATTTTTTTGTAGCAATAGATATCATAACCTTTTTTCCCAAGAATGATTGCAGGCTGTTTACACAGTGTATGTCAATTTAAATATCATGATACTCTTGAAATGCACTACCTGTATTATTAGTAAATATTTTGTTATATTTTTGATCAGTTTGTGTGCCTGTCTTTTTCCAGCACCATGGTCAGTCTCATCTGTTTAACTATGCCATGGACATCCTCAACATGGTCTTCACAGGGGTTTTCACTGTGGAGATGATCCTCAAACTCATCGCCTTTAAACCCAGAGTAAGTCTACTTTCCTCTCACCTCTTCTCTTCTATCCAATTATGTGCCAAACTTCCACTAGTTTCTTAAAACATCTTATTTAGAGTTTTTTCTTAATAGCTCCCTTTATTTTGAAGCTGTAAAAAGGTTCAAGTTCGAGGTTTTATCTGAAAGCCCTGCCCTCTACTTTTAACCCCGCCCTCAAACTCTTCCTGTCCTGGGCTCTGAGCCACATTTACTCCTCAACCTAACCTCTTAACCTCCTATATTTCCCACATCCCCCTCCTCTCCGGCCTTCCCCTCTCCCCCTGCTGGCTGTGCATGCTGCCATAATCAGGGCTATGTTGGGGACGCCTGGAACGTCTTTGATGCTCTGGTCGTGATTGGAAGTGTAGTCGACATCATACTGAGCCAGGTAGAGAGACAATAGCATGACCAACTGTCATTCCCTCTTCCTGCTTTAACCATTACAGCCGCCATGCTCCGTTTTTTCCGCCCTACACATCTTTCCTCCTTTCCTTCCTTCCTTCCTTCCTGTCTTAATGGTGTTATCTTTTTGGGTTGGCTTGAACCCATTTCTGCTCATGATTCAACTCATGAATCTGTTGTCTTTGCCTTTCTTGAGGTTGATGAGCACCATAGACCGAAATACATTCGTATTAGCTTGGAACCTTTCTATCAGCTACCTGTGCATTAAATGCCAAAACATTCATTATATTAAAGCCACTATTCCATCTGAATTATATTGTGTTAAATTGTATGGTTTTAAGTATATGGTAGCCCTTTCAGCCTGACACTTCATCAGTTGGAATAAATCACTTTGAAATGAAAGATTCATGATGTTGGTTCATTTATAAAACAGAGCGGCAAAGCTTTGAAAACACAATATTTCTTGAAATGAAACAAGTTAATACTCTCAGATTTGACTTTCAACCTCACTTTTTTTAAAATCTAATATCAACTTTTGTATGTTTTTCTCTTTCTATCTTTCAAAATCCTCTTCTTTGGCCTTTTCTTTCATGCTCTCTTGTCTCTCTCTTCTTTTCTGTGTGTCTTTGTTGCTCGTGCTTGCAGAACTATTTTGCTGATGCATGGAACACGTTTGATGCCTTAATTGTTGTGGGTAGCGTGGTTGACATTGCCATCACTGAGATCAATGTAAGTAATTACTTATAACTCATTCACCCCCTTCTTGAATGAGGGCCTTTAGCTGAGGGCTCCTACGCTCCCAGCTAGAGGACCTTTCTCAAGCATTAGAGTTGCATTCAAATGAAAACGTTCTTGTTTTATGCCTAATCTGTTCATGCATCCAACATCCGTCATATATGACCACATTTTAATGATAAAGTTGTGATTACTAACGCTGTTGAAGTATAACCGCATCATTTTGTTTATTATGAGAACAATTATGCTCCTTTAAAAAAAAAATGTAATTGTCTTACTTGAATTTGGAACTGTTGTCTTTGAATGCAGCTCAAAATCATGTGATAATTTTGTTAGCTGTTCCTCCTTTATTTCTGCGAGACTGCTACATCAAAGCCGCTCTGACTGTATTCTTGTTTGCAGCTGCTGTTAACACTGACTTAATGCTTGCTGCAGTTTTATTTTCCAAATGAATATGTTTGTTTTTCGAGTTTGTCCCTCACTTTGAATGAAGGAAAACCAGGACTTAAATACATATACAAGTGCAAGTGAAGAGAGGAGTTGGACAGCTAAGATGGGGGGAATAATGTGATTGGGAATGAGAACAGTTGCAGGTGTGTAACCGTGATGCCATGGGGCCCAAAAGTACTATTCCCTTCTGACTTTCATTGAGAAACATGCCTGTAAATCCACATTTTCGTGAGATAAATAAACCTCTCAGAACGAAGACTTCAATAGCCCTCATTTAAATCATTAGGTAATTAAAGTCTTAAATGCACTAAAAGCAGAACAAGTGTCCGCCTCCAACTCTGTATCCATTTCCTTTGATAAACGGCAAAGGACGTAACAGGCAGCTCAGGAATACTAGAAGAACAAAGTCTACAACTAAGTCTGATCCTAACAAGAAGTCTAGGGGACATCGGAGCCAGACATGTTGACAGTAGTCATCTCAAAACAGGGCAAATCTTTTCAGCATATTCCCTTAATGTGCTTTTGTCCTTATTTTTCTATTTCAACAGCTACTGTAATCACTAAGGCAGTATAGAGCAGGGGTTCCCAAAGTGGGGGTCGCGAGACCCCGAGTGGGGGTCGCGAGATGATTACAAAATAAAAATGGAAAATAAAAATATATTATATTAAAAAAAATTGATTACATTTTTTTATAATTTAAAAAAAAAATTATTATTAATGATAACGTTTGAATAGACATTTTTTTCTTTGACAATCGGGCACTGTTATTTTGGGGGTCGCGGGCTGAAAAGTTTTGGAATAGAGTACCAGGGTTTTGTCTAAACCAGGTAACAGGAGCGCTGTGCCGTCTTACTTTCGGCGTGCACCCTCATACCAAAATGCAGATGTTCCTTGTTAAATTTGAAAGTGATGCGAGAAAACAATATTTCTGTTTGTCATAAACTGTATTATTATTCAAGAAATAGGAAAATCGTGTCAAATACACCGTCAGACGGCATAGACAGCTTTGTTCAGTTGGTCTGCTGGTGGACGAGTGGCAGGCAGAAGCTTACACTTAAACTGTGATTTGTAAATCAGACGTTTCTTTTACTGTACTTTTTTCTGTTGAGGAACTAAAGAAACCGTAACACTGGATTTATTTGTTGTTTGAGGTGCAATATATGACTCAGCAGATTTAAGACAAGGAGAAACTATTATTTTCTGATTCGCTAGTGCAAAGTGGGCGGGGCCGTCATTTTGTTCAGAAGTGACGTTAGCACCTATATGCGCCTATATTTTTCTAAAAAAACACAGAAAAACACATTTTCCTCTAACACTGAGTGCTTGCATTGTTGCATGTGTGGCGTCACTGCTGAGGATATGTTGTAAAGCTTTTGCATGAAAGGCTTTACGATGATGTTATGTTTGTGGCTTAAGATGTAATGCTTTGTAGTTTATTAGGTGAAGGTGTAATATGATTATTCGAAGGTATTGATGATATGTGTTTGATGCAGCATTGACTGGTGAATGATTCAGTGCTGTGAAGCTGGTTTGTGTAACTCGGATTAACTTTAGGCTTTTGGTTTCAAGTCGACAGCCATTCCAGTCGTCAAGGTGATAGTGGAGCCCGGGGTAAGGAAACGATGAAAGCCCCTCGCCATTCTGTGATCACCAAGAATCAAGATATAATTGTTGTCACTCTGTCGCTCACTTACTTATGAAAAACATTGAGATGCTTTATGGTGTCACTTATAGTTGTGTCATGGTTTGTGATTGAACTCTCAATGTTTGTTTGTTTTTAATCCACCTGGTTTGTTTCATTTTGGCTCCAATTTCATGGTTTAACTTTTGTTGTTGAGACCACATCCTGTTTAGGCGCATGGCATGATGCAGACGTACAGAAAACACTATTTGGTCTTTTTGTCTCATGTTTTCATTTCCACGTAGCTTGCCCAGGTGTTTGTTATCAGATTACTAACATGTTGTCAATAAGCTACTTTGAGTTTCTTGTCATTGGTCAATTGTAAGAACCCGATTACAGTTTGTCTTTTGTTTTTTTACTTTGGAATGCAGATGTTCTGTCTGTTGCCTGTTTTGGTATCAGTTATACAGAATGAAATGAGCTGTATGTCCTACAGGTCTGTTGGTCACATCATTGTGATCGAACACTGTTACTCTGCATGTGCATTGATTGTTGTCATTGCGAAGATGCCAAAGATCACAAATGGAAAGATTTCTTCATAACCATTTGACACCACTTTTATGCTAGTATGACTCAAACATGATGAATGAAAGGATGCCTGTATGTCTGACTGCATGAATGAGTGAGTGATAGAGCTTTATCATTCTGTCTGTGTTTTGATGTTTTATCTATTTTCATCCCCTAATCAATCCCAACCTCCTCCCGTTCAGAACACAGAGGACAGCGCTCGTATCTCCATCACCTTCTTCCGCCTGTTCAGAGTGATGCGATTGGTCAAACTTCTGAGCAGGGGGGAGGGCATCAGGACTCTGCTGTGGACCTTTATCAAGTCCTTCCAGGTGAGGAGGCAACATATGCAGCCTATAAACATCCCTCTTTAATCTTTAAAATGATTAATTCATCATATCAGAGATAACTCTTGCGGTCATTGGTCTTTTTATGTCTATCTCTTTTTTTTGCCCGCTCAGGCTCTCCCCTATGTTGCACTCCTGATAGCCATGCTGTTCTTCATCTATGCTGTAATTGGGATGCAGGTAATATGATCTAAAGCCTGTTTGTAACCATGCAGGATGTGCGTGCCCCGAGTGACTGTTTCCTTGTTTTTAATTTACCACCCTTTTATTATGCCTATGCGATATTGTTTTGGTTTGTCCGTGCATCAGTTCAACATCCAATTCTTGTGAAGGCCATGAATGATTTGATTCTAATATTTTTAGACTCAAAAAAACACATTTGGGTGGTCAAAGGTCATGGTCACTGCAAACCTTTAATATTATGTATTCACTATTCATCACATTTTTGAGATTGACAATGTAATTTGGAAAGACATGGATGAAGAGAACAGCTTGACTGGTTACTAGAGGCATTAGGACTGAAGTCGGAAAATTCCTGTGTTATTGTAAGACTATAGAGCAGACTGATGTTTCTTTTTTTAGGTGTTTGGAAAAATAGCCATGGTGGATGGGACACAAATCAACCGCAACAACAACTTTCAAACTTTTCCTCAAGCTGTCCTGATGCTCTTCCGGTGTGTAGCAATAAGCCATTATAAGTAACTGCATGAATAAATAAATACATGTGGGTAAAACCCCTCATTGTGCTTGTGTGTTGATGCTGTTCTTGTTCTGTTAGGTGTGCCACAGGAGAGGCCTGGCAGGAGATCATGCTGGCCTGTCTGCCGGGGAAACTGTGTGATCCAGAGTCGGAATACAACCCCGGAGAGGAGAGAACCTGCGGCAGCGGCTTCGCCATCATCTACTTCATCAGCTTCTACATGCTCTGTGCTTTCCTGGTAATCTTCAGACATTTCATTTTGTGCAGTAGAAGTCATGTTTGAGCAGGCACATTCCTGTATGAAATAAAATACCACAAGAAATGCGAAATATTGTTGCCTGTCCTTGTTTCAGATCATCAACCTGTTTGTTGCTGTCATCATGGATAACTTTGACTATCTGACCCGCGATTGGTCCATTCTGGGACCGCATCACCTGGATGAGTTCAAAAGGATCTGGTCTGAATACGACCCCGAAGCAAAGTGAGTGTCAGGACGCAGTTTGAGAGAACTATGGCTGCAACTAACATCATTTTTCACTATAAACTATTTATTCATTTCTGACCAAAATTACTAATAATTGTATATATTAAAATGTCAGAAAATATCAAAAGAAATCTCCATTGCAGTTTCTGAGTACGATGATAAAGTGTCTCTAAATGTCCTGTTTTATCTGCCTAAAACTAGAATATCTGCAGTTAAAAATGATATAAAACAGGGAAATCTTCATATAAGGAGAACGAAAAGGAAATTTTATATGAAAAATGTAGTTCCTGATCAATCGATTAATCAAAAAAGCAGATAATTTCTCTTTCAAATGACCAATTGATAAGTCATATAATCGTTGCAGTTCTACTATCAACAAAATCTTTCCACTTACTAATCCTACAAAAAAGTATACCACTATTGAGGGTTTGATTCAGCACACGTGGGATGATGATTGTTTGTCTCAGTTGTGTTGTGCCTAATTGTATTATGTATTTTGTTGCCAGGGGCAGGATTAAGCACCTTGACGTGGTGACTCTGCTCAGGAGGATCCAGCCTCCGCTGGGCTTTGGCAAGCTCTGTCCTCACAGAGTGGCCTGTAAGGTAGGTTTCCACGACAAAACACACTATGCACATGCATGACAATGATTATTGTGGGTGACAATAATACAACATTTACATATAAATCCCTAGCTTTCATTTTACATGTGATCCGAATGGTATATCTGCATTTCTGTTGCAGCGTCTGGTGGCGATGAACATGCCCCTCAACAGTGACGGGACGGTCATGTTTAATGCCACCTTGTTCGCTCTAGTCCGCACTGCTCTCAAGATTAAAACCGAAGGTGAGTCTGCACCTTCAAGCCATCTGAGATTTTCAACAACTCATTTTTAAATATAGCAGAGAATCCTTCTATTTGCACTGGAACTAACGGGCATGAAAGCTACTTGAGATGACAGCCAAGAAACCCCACTAAGGCAAGTACAATACTGTTTTTGAAACCTTCGCCGACAACTTTAAGGGAGTTTAAACTCTTCTGTGTTTGGTAAGGGAAAGGGAGAGAAACATACAGAGTGGCCTTTTGTAGTTTGGAATTTAAATGTATTAATATTTTTGATTGATGTCCTTATGGGGCTGCAGTCTTGGATTTGATGATCTCATATTTAAGACATCAACTCTGAGATGCCGCATGGTATATTTTTTATTAATATCTGTCATGCTAGCTATGCCTTTTTATAAATTAGTCCCCTATTCACAACTCTGTCTGAACTCCTTGTGATCATGAAGACATATACAGTTAAACAATTTTCCACTAGAGGGAGCTAGAGATATTCAATAAAAGTTTGATTCCACGGCCTACAGAAAACATAACATTTGATAACTGCACTACAATTCAGTCGCATCATGTAGTTTGTGTTAACATAACTAAGGGCATGTTATGCTTCATCCCATTGTATTAATATACCATCAGGAATTGTGTTCATTATAACATTAAACATCCAGATTTGTGTTGTGATCTTTGTGTGTGTTTGAGAGAGCTATAATTAATATTTATCAGCCAGACACCACTTAATAAACCAATGAATTGATAGCTTAGTGCTTTTAAACAAAGTGACCACCTTCTCTACCATTTTCAAGGTAACCTGGAGCAAGCCAATGAGGAGCTCAGAGCTGTGATAAAGAAGATCTGGAAGAGGACGAGCATGAAGCTGCTGGACCAAGTGGTGCCCCCAGCAGGCGGTCAGTGGTCCTCACACACACACATAGACAAGCAGAGATCACAGTTATACAGAAATAATAATTTGCCTTTTACCATCGTTCACAGTTCAAACAGTAACCTCACGTGCCCCTCTCTTTCTCTGTACTGTTTTATCACTCTATTTATTTGAATGCACACTGCTTCTCATTTGTATTTTCCCAACAATTATCAATAGAAACCTCACAGGTAAATATGATGGAAGTCACACAGGAAACTATTCTACATGTGTATGAATAGAGGGAGGAAGGATGTCAAACAACGGACATGCGTTTCCGTTGCAACAATGCAAATATATTCCATTCATTTCCATTCAATATGGACGTCACTGCTATATCTATTCAAAGGTTTAAGATACAGGATGCACTTTGTCACTTTTTTTAAAGCACAAGGCCGTCATCCAAGGCAAGACAAGGCAAGTTTATTATATATAGCACTTTTCTGTACGCGACAATTCAAAGTGCTTTACAAAACAAATGAAAAAAACTTTTTAGGAATAAATACAGTAATCCAGTCTTTGCTTTTCTGAAGTAGCAAGGCCTGCAGTGCTTAGTGAACAAATTCCAACAAAGGAAGATACACAGTTACCATCTCTACAGTATTTCACTTCAGTTCACACAGGAACTCTGCTCATCTAGCTGACAGTCACAGTTTTAATGCGGTCTTTGTCATAATCTTCCTGTTTTGTTTATCAGTAATCTAGCTGTCTTCGGTTCTGCATATTCCTAGCTCTCCCTCGCTGTATAGAGTAGTACTAGATTACTAATGATAGATAAAAACACTCAAAAAACATGCATAGATATTTGAAATGAAATGATGTTTTTAAATGTTTTTTAGTTTTGCCACTGATACAGGCTTAAGTACATAGTTTTTTCATTGCTGAGGATGTATTCTTAATTTAACAACAATACTTATAATTATCTTTATCAACAATTTTAACAAAAACCACGGGGCCTTTAATTCTAAGAACTTAAGTGTACTGTAGAGTGTGTTTCTTAGGTGTGATCAGTGGTGTAGTGGTCGTTGGACGTCACACAGGGGATCACCGTCCCCCAGCTTATTTGGAGCCCCCACTTTTTTGAAGCATGATTTTTTTTTTTTTTTTTTTTTTAAATAGTCTAATAAATATAAAATCATTGCCAGTGTTATCGGTTGCAAGTGTGTATTTGTTGTAATAATGACGAAAACATAATACATTTCACAGTAATTATAATAAAAACGTAGCTCAAGTATTTATGCAACTTGATGATTTGAAGCGTGTGTGAGTGAGGGGCAGCACCGTGTGTGTGTGTAGGGTGACCAAGTGTCCCTCTTTGTGCGGGATTGCACACACAGCATTTTTATCATTTGTCCCGCGTCCCACAAATTGAGACTATGTCGCGCATTTGAGTGACAGTCGCACAGAAAGGCTGGCGCGGTTCCCTGACGGCCGGCACCGCCCTTTATTATTATATTTTTTAAACGGCATCATGTAAGTTGCGCTGACAAGGCGACAGAGGTCCACAGAGGTCCACAGTGTACCCCTCCCCCGTCAGGGGCGGATCTACAGGGGGGCAGGGGTAGAACCTTGCCCCCCCAGCTTCCCCCCTAACTTTTGTTTCCCTAAAACTATACTTGTAGAAACAAACCTACACTATGTCCACAAGCTTCTCAAGCAACGAAACAAGCAGTTCATTAATTAATTAAAGTTAAAAACGTAGCTACGGCCCTGCATTAAACTGCGGAGCGGAGTTCACACAGACCGCGGCTCACACAGCCAATATAGTATGAAGCTGCAGCGTCGGAGACTGCAGTCTCAGGACCACACTCCTGGGACCGCACTCCTAGGACCCTAGTTGTTTTGCAACATCGCCACCTAGTGAATTGGATGACCGCAAAAGTACAACCAGCGAGTATTGAGTCACATACACAGCGAGTCTCTTTAGACATTGTAATGCTTGTTATTAACAATCTAAAAGTGCATGAAAATGTGTTTTTCTTATAGAAATTAAATTATTATTATTAACAACAATTGTTAATAATAATAATTTAATTTCTATAAGAAAAACACATTTTCATGCACTTTTAGATTGTTAATAACAAGCATTACAATGTCTAAAGAGACTCGNGCACAACCATCTGAAGATGAAACACCCGCTGCCGACAGCTAGCACTAGCAGTAATGCTAGCACCAGTGAGCAACGGACCGGCGTCAGCACTGAACAGAGGCAAACGAACAGCAAGAAAACACGGGTCAACAGTGATGCGGATGATGAGCTACGGGATTACTGCCAGCGGACACCGCATATCCCCACAATGGATAATCCACTGGAGTGGTGGGCAGAAAAAGTGCACCGCTTCCCCCGCTTTCGAGGAGCTACCTGGCTATTCCAGCCACAAGCACCCCTAGTGAGAGGGCTTTTTCCCTGGCAAAATTATAGATAGAATTATCTATGAAATTGCAATATTGACACACGTCCCTCAGTTTGTTTCAATCCTGTCACTCACGCCATACCATTTACCCTCCTATTAAAAATAATGGATCAGTCCATGTGTCATCTGTATTGAGGGAATTACATCACAGAAGTCTTTTGAAGGAAAGATGGCAAAGAAAGGCAAGTGTCAGTTTCTTCTCTTACCTATATTTCAGTTTTTGTATTGTCAGATTAAGATTGACAAGCTCAACATTTCAACTCTGTTATATGAATTAATGATAGTAGATACTTGTTTATTACAAAATAAACAATAGTTTTGCAAAATATTACAATTTTGTAATGTCCTTGACTTCCGTGTGGTGCCATATCTTAGCTAAACAAGGTCTCATGGCTACTTTTTGTCAAAAACTTCAACCCTGTCACATTTTTTCAAGGAAATTCCAAGTAATTATTTATATTTTGTGTCTCAGGTGGGAAAATGTAAGTAGTCCACTACCAGATGTTATGATCAAAGATTTTGGTTTCATTTTTCAAAGATGTAAAGACCCAAAAGGCACCCGATTCAGAGAATACTCAGAATTCTGCTTACTGTGTACAGTAAAAGTATCTAGTTATAATTAAGTACACAAATGACATAACCCATCTCTAAGAGAGCTAAAGGTGACATGTGCAGCAACACATTTCAATATGTGTCAAGAGCTGCTAGATTGTGCTGCTGTAATGGAATATGTAAGCAAGGAGAATAAGAACATACCATGTGGTCCAGCTGGAGTTTCATCTGCCTCCTGATCCCTGCCTATGTCCCTCTTTCTGACACTTCATCTTTATTCCTCATACATTTCTTCTTTTTCACTAATGTCTTCATCTCTTCCTCTTCCTCCTGCTCTGACCCTCCTGGTCTCTTCATCTCTCTTTTCATTTTCCTCTTTCTGTTCGTCCTGATCTCTTCTCAGATATGTCTTTTTGTTGTTGTTGAATCACTCCAGCTACTCTGGCCTGCAAGAGTCTACTTGTGAAAAGCACTGGTACAAATGCTTGTATAATTTTACACGTTAGGGCCATGTAGCTAAGTAGCATATAATAAAGATAACATAAGAAAGTATTTATCAAACACACACAGGCAGCTGTGTTTAGATCCAGTTTGACGGTAAAGGACGTATCGTGGTGTAATGTATCTGGCCTCATTGCTGTGATGTGTAATGTACGTGGATTTAATAGTACCGCATAGTTTAGCAAAGTGATCGATCTCTGCAGCTAGCGCAGCCTGCGTAGTATTTTGTAACGTAACGTCCCAAACAACGACCGTCTGTTAAACGCTATCGATTCAAACGGCAGCGTTTTATTAATATTTTTTTTCAAGCTCTCGCCTTTAGTAAAAACAAAACTAGTGGAAGGGGAAATGCTCCCAGGGGAAGCTGATCCACCTTCAGGTGCTGGGACAGCTCGTTCCCTCTCTGCAGCTGTGTGAG
>NW_011337874.1:28495-30035 GCF_000735185.1 Notothenia coriiceps
ATATCATAAAAACATATATCCACATGGGTGAGTCATTACTTGGCTTCCGATGATTTATCCATCTTACACAAATAATTATTGGTAAAAGGGGTGGGGTATGGTAGGCACACCTGAAATGTAGTATGTATTGGAACTTCCGGTGTTGTGTTCATGTATTTTTCCAGTGTTTCTCATATGCTTACTAGCGAATTACTGAGTCAAACTTCTGAGTCAACATAACTCGACTATGTCTTCTGTTGTAGCATTAGTTGCTTAACCCCCTTCCTGCTTTGTTAAATCTTTTCTTCAAGCCTTGTTCGCCCAAGCTTATTTGCTTTCAGTCCAGTCGCCTGGCCTTACTTCTTTCTCTTTCTGCGCCCTGAGCTTCTCGGACCAGCCCCTGTGTGCCTTGGCAGTCTGGTGGCATGAAACTACTGATACCTCCACTTAAAAAGTAAACAGGCTCTGCACAGAAAGAGAACCAGTTGTCAAAGGGTTGACACAAACTGAAATGTGCATTGATCTGCCTACGTCAGGTTGATGAATCAAATTGAAAAATCTTATCCCATCACAAGAGTCAGTTAAACAGTCCTAAAATCACTAGGTAGCCGAGCAACCCAGTTACTTTCTTTTGAGTGAATAATAATGTCAAAATGGCCACTTCCTTGATTCAATTCAATCATGAAAATACAATAATATATATTTTAGTAAGGGCAGTATACAAAACACATTTTTACCATCCTAAATTGACTTTTAGGAATTGGTTTTTGGTTTTCTTTTTGAACAGAGCCTCTATACTATAGTTTCTTTATGGCTGTGTCCAGTTGTGTAGATAAATGTGTTTGGTGCTTTAAGATGGCTTGTCAGACCAGAATTGAATGATGCTTCCATCTTAAAGCATCCATCCTACTGACATTCATCACCTTTTACCTGATTTCTCTCAAACTTAAATTGGCAAACAAAAAAAGGTGACAAAAAAAGGTTTCCCACATTTCTTACGCACTGAGACTAAGCCTCTTGTTTTCTTGTATAGTCACACTCCCCATTCTGCTTCAGCAACCTCATCTGAGTGAATCAGACCTGCATTAGCCTACCTGCATGCTAGATAGTGTGTGTAGTAACGGCTTCCTCTCTGGCTTGATGTAGTTTGTGTGTTCTCCCTTGAGAACGGGCTGTATCTGAGTCCTGCTGCTTCTATTTGCATGTGCTTCTGGCTGTTTTTCTTCTGAGATATATGAAACACCTCTTCTGTCTCTGAAGTGCTTGATCTTAAATGGAGTGAATCTGCAGTTGCCATGTAATGTAGCACTAGTGTGTGTGTGTGCGCACACACATGTGCTACATTACATGGCAACTGCAGATTCACTACATTTAAGAATTATATATATACGCGCACACACACACACGTGCTACATTACATGGCAACTGCAGATTCACTACATTTAAGAATAATATATATATATATATATATATATATATATATGCCAAAATCATAAAAATATAAGAAAGAAATATAACGCAAAGTGCCGCTGAGGCACCCGTCAGCGAATCTTACGCATGG
>NW_011337875.1:0-4402 GCF_000735185.1 Notothenia coriiceps
GCTTAGAGACTACAGAGAGAAGCTTAGAGACTACAGAGAGAAGCTTAGAGACTACAGAGAGACACATAAAGGTGTTTTTGTCATAAATAAAGGTTTAAAATGTGTAAATGTTTGTTTTTCTGCAGATCATGGGCATCGTGTTCGCCTGCTGTCTGATGAGAGGAATCCGCAGTGGATACGAGGTCATGTGATCACGAGGTCATGTGATCACCTCCACATTGTTCAGGAGCTTCATTTGGAAAACTTTATTAATATTCATCTTCAGACATTATGCAATTTCTCCTGATTTCATTTCGGATTGTATTTTCACTGGTTAACGAACTCTCCGCTCCGCCACCGTGTAGCAAATGATTCATGTCTATTTTATCTCCACCGTACGGTTTATTATTGTTGGTTTTGAGGAATTATAACATTGTTTATTGTTCTGTTTCGACACTTTAGATCTGATTTATGTATTGCTGGTTCCCTGTGTCTGTTTTTATTAAAGACCCTTTAAATTAAACCTGAATTTGCCTCAAGTGTCGACTTTATTTAGCATATTACTCAAAACATGGCTAAATGTTACACCTTTCCCTCTAGACTGAACGCGTTTAATAACCCTTTCCATTTTAAGATTATACCATTTATTAGTTATTAGTGAGTTGGTGAGTTAGTGAGTGAGTTAATTAGTAGGGTAGTGAGTTAGGCCCAATCCCAAACCACACCCTATCCCCTACACACTCCGTCCCCCGTGACAGAGTGAACTCACACACGAGGCTCCCTCCTGTCAGATGGAGGGAGTAAACACAGCAGCAAGCTTTGGGACGGCCTCCCCTCTCTCCGGCAGAAACAGGAAATGCCGTAACTGTATGTAACAACGGTTTCAAATCAGCATCTCTTGGACAAAAAGTTTAAATTAATAACTCAAATACATCTTTCATTGTGTTTCAAAGCTCTTTTAGTTTCAAACCTGATGTTTATAAGCTTCTTAGTTTTTGCAACAGTCTGTAAATATACACAACTTTATAATAAAATGCACACATTTACCTTTTTCTAGACTAAACACAGGTATGATCCTAAGTTAAAACATATGAGGTTATCATGAGGTTGTTAACATCGCAGTTTATCAGTGGATGTTTGCTGGAACTACTTGTTAACAGCTTGTTTCCTGACGGACACACACAGCGTGAGACCGGTCTCAAGTCAGCACCGCTGCAGACTCGCTGTTTGAGGGCTTGATAGCCCACTCCCGCTCCACACTCGTTGCTTTGGAACAGCCCTCAAAGTGGCGGACCCTCCGCGTGAACGTGGTTTGGGATTGGGCCTCAGCGAGTGAGCGAGTGATTACTTCCCCTTCATAAAAACAGAGGCCATGAACTCACCATTTACAGGTTTTTATTTCAGACACGGTTGCGATACAGTGTGTAATATTGGCACAGAAACACAACATTCAAAAACCTGATGTATTAAAAGGAAAATAACTTTTGCAGCTTATATTATTATCTCAGATGTGTTGCTTCTTGTGAAAGGCACAGGAAGCAATTTCACAATTTCAACTTCCTGTAGTTGCAGGGGAGGAAACATCTGAGTGATTCAAACAAAGGGACAGTTTGATGAATTATAGGATGTTTCAATTAGGTATTTCTCATCTGACCTGTAGTGGATATGCATTTAAGACTCCGACAAATCTAAATCCACAGATATCAGAATGTAGTCTCTACTCTGACATGTCTCCATGTTTAAGAAGCTCGTTACTTTCTCTGCTCTGAACTTTTCAGTTCCTTCTTATTTCTACTGTAATTCTTATAATCTGTATTTGCCTGTCTTTGTATTTCCTCTTGATACACATTTACAAAGTACTGAGCAATACACCTTATTTCTATATCTTGCTCTAAAACAGTTCTTTCTGACGGGAACTGAGACACCAAACTCAAAGTCATTTAAAGTAGAAGACCGCAGGAGTTTCTGATCGGCTGCCGGCTCTAAAGTTGAGTTAGTTCCTGTTATTTAGTGACTTGTGTTAAAAAGGGTTTGCTTCCTCAAAGTCCCGCAATAACACCGACCAACCAGATCCTGGCATCTTTAAAGACAGAATATCAAACACGTTCTGTTTCACATTACTCTGGGTCTCTGTGCTCTCTGCTAAATCCTGAGAACTGTTACAGGATTTGTATTTTGAAAAGTATGTAACTTTTTAATATCATAACTTAGTACTTTTTGTTAACATGTAACACTAAGCTGTGTGTGGCTCTTTCCTGCTGAGACGATGCAAGTGTCCCCTCTGTGGGACAGATGAAGACATTCGGATTTGGTGTCTTTTTACAGGCATCTTAATGTCATGTTGTGTTTGAGGGCAAGGTCAAGCGGTGAAAGTATTATAAATATGCAAAGAATTAACATCATTTAATGCGAAGTACCTCACACACACAAACACTTCAAACCAATCCAATCATGACCCTTCCTCACAGAGAGCAGGGCGTAGCGTTGCAGACGTGTGAATGCATTTGAGAACGTCAGAAGAAAAGTAAACAATTAAAGTGCCCTCACATTCTCCCAAAACAACATCGTCTTTGCAAAAACATAATCCTTATTTGTTCAGCATCCATCTTGTTTTGTATTTGTCTAAACTACTTCCCGTTGCATCACGTCTCCCCTTTGACCTGCAGAGCACAGAGAGAATGCACGAGAAGCTGAACTCTGATATATAAAAGAAGGTATTTATCCGTGTGCAGACTGTTTGCCACAAGTCAAATGTTAACTTTCTACATGTTTTACTGTGAGCTCAGCGGCAAATGAGAAAAGCCGGATATGAAACACGGATGGAGAAACAGCGACGTGTGATCAGGATTTGTCCTGAACAGCTCAGTGGACCACGTGGACTCTTGAGCTGAATTGATGGAAACTAACTATTTATTTATAATTTGTTCTTCTTATATTCAAGGTGACAGCTTCCCATTTCAATTTAAATAACCCCCCAAAAGTCAAAAATGCACCCGATGTATCCCTCCCTCTCCTCTGATAAACACACTATTGATCCATGCCCCCCCCCCCTAAAGAAACCTGTGACTTGGTGAACAACAACCGGAACGCCGGACGTTTCTAATTCCACAACCAACGTGATGTCTCTCGGCTGCCTCCATGCATCGTTTCTCTTGAACCTCATTATTTTGGCAAAAACTGTGTTTAAAAAAATGTGGTTTTTTCCCCCGTCGAGACGAAGGATATGTGGACAGCTCTTCAGGAAGCAGATTGCACTGGACTTCCTGTCAGTGGCGGTAGTTTGCGGAGAGGAACACGATGCTGTGCAAGAGGAGAGACACCTCGGAGTCTGAGGGGACACAGAGAGAACAGAGAGTTACCTTCTAGATCTGAGACGTTCCCTTCTAGACTACGGAGGGAACAAACAACATGTTCAAAGAACCGGGAGAGAGGGAACCCACTTGGAGAACTTAGCAGATGATGTTTAGTGACTTGAAAAGGAAGTTACAAAGCAAACTTAAGATAAACTAAGAACAGCTTTCTCCTAAAAGAAAGTCACTCAAGTATTCATACACTTTTTCACCAATGACCTCTCCGTGACCTTTACCTCATTTTCCATGACCAAACAAATGACTCTCTCAGCGTCCCACTGAAAATAAGGTCTGAAACATGTTGTGTCTAAAACAAATCAAATAGCTTACTAGCTTCTACACGCTAAAGCAACTCAAATCTCTCACCAGCAAAACACCTCGTCAGTTAAATGCTAATCTACGTTTCATTACGATACCATACAGTATTTATCATTAGAGTATTACTATTTCTAACATTAGATCAAATATAAATTATATTTGATGCAACTTTAGTTACATTTCCAAAACTTGTTTTCCAGGGCCTGGAATTAGCATTTTGAATTTCCATGACTTGTCCAGGTTTGTAATGAGAGTAAGAACCGTGAGTAGTTCCTACACTAAGATTAACATCTCCTAACAAACACAGGTTGAACACACAGGCCTCACACAGACACCACACAGGCCTCACACAGGATTATATGACGGAGGGTTAAAGGAATACTTATACTTATAATACACGAGAGGTTTGATAGTTCTTCCATTTTTGTGCAAAGTCACTTTGGTTCCTCATTGGATGGGTTTGATGACTACAAGTGCATTGTGGGTAATGTAGGCACTTGGTATAGACAAGGTAAAAGCATGCATGGAATAAAGAACGACTCACATGACTTTCCAGGTCACTCTAATTCAATCAAGGGAAACTACTGATGCCCTTTCTGTGACACACACACACACACACACACACACACACACACACACACACACACACACACACACACACACACACACACACACACACACACACACACACACACACACACACACACACACACACACGAGTACGACGACGACGACGACGACGACGAGGAGGAGAG
>NW_011337876.1:0-3786 GCF_000735185.1 Notothenia coriiceps
TACCTCATAACTCCTACCATTGATGGAGAGCAAGATCCACTGGTCTGGTGGAGAGTGCACAATGTCAACTTCCCATGGCTTAGCAAGTTGGCTCGTAAGTACCTTTGCATACCAGCAACGAGTGCACCATCAGAGAGACTGTTCAGTGCCAGTGGCAATATTGTCACATGTCAGCGTGCATGTCTGAAGCCAGCAAAGGTTGACATGTTGGTTTTCTTGGCCAAAAATCTCTGAAGGGATGAAGGGGAAGATTTATTGATTTTTGTTGTTGTTCTTCTGCACTTTGCCCTGAAATCTCTTATCGGCACCTTACCCTGACATGTCTTTGTTCCATTAAAAAAGATGTTCACTCTTTTTTACTTATCTTTTGTATACAGACTAGATGTAAAATAATTTAACCAGTTTGACATCTTTTCTTGAGGAAAATGTAGGGTAATTTAAACTTTTTAAATTATTATGATTATTATTATTTATTTTTACTACCTTTACATTTCACTTCCTCTTGCCACTTTATTTGAAGAAGAAGCACAGGTTTCTGAATACACGGGTTGAATATCTGTAACTGCTGCTGATGTTGATGTTCATAAGCTAGCTCCTTTGAGCCATTTTGCACTACTTTTAAGGTAAGACTTCTTTTTTTGCTCCACTTTGTTGTTATAATTTATAATTTGTATGTAGCCTACGTTATTTTACAAAAGTGCAATTATTTTGATGCTGCTGAGCCATTGATCTTTTTAATGCTTGATATTTTGTTAATAAACAGTCTTGCATTTGAAATCTGTTGCCAGCCGTTTTCATTCTTGCATTATCTTAATGAAATTCATTGTTTTAATTAATTTACACTGAAACTTGATTTAAAGAAAATAAATCGTGGTTGAAACCGCAATCTCTGCCAGAAAAATCGCAATTTCAATTTTTTCTTAAAATCGTTCAGCCCTAGACCTAGCTTTAAAATCAGCAGGAGTAGCGATCTGACTACTACTACTGGGCGACCAGGGTTAGGTTGTACATTTCCTGACAGTAATAACAACAACAAAAAAAAGGCATCTTTTCCTCTTAAACGACACAGATACTTTGTCATCAGAAACACCGGAAAAGTCTGCGAGAGTGTGATTTGAGCTTAAGAAGCAGTCCTGAAGAACAGGCTTCTGCAACAGCAGAACCAGGACAGGTGGAAAGCAGGCCCCAGCCGTGGTAAAATCCTCCTCCGCACAGCAGCACACGCCCGGTGGAAGCAGGCCAAGCCCGAAGCGTGGATCCACTCCGTCTCTCCGCGACGACTCCGGGGTAAAGACCTCTCCAGTATAGCCGTACTCTACAGGTGGGAGCAGGCCTCCTTAGAAAGCAGATCGCAGATCGCAGGCAGCAACAGGTGGAGCCGCTCCGTCTCTTCGAGACGTCTCCGGGGGAAAAACACCTCAGTACAACCGTACTCGACAGGTGGGAGTAGGCCTCCGCAGGATGGAGATTATTGTTGGTGTTGTTTACGTGCATCATGTGAATCATGGGAAGAATCTCTCTGCTAGATCAACAGTAAAATACTAAAAACACAGAGGAAATTTGGCACCAAAAGGACCTTACATTTGGAATATACAGTATACTCTTGATTTAATTAGGGTTAGGGACAAACAACTGAAGCCTCATATCGGCTATATTAGAATGATAAAGAAGGTATCTATAAATGATTTAGTATCTTGAAATATGTATATTATTTACAGTTTAGCTGTGAAGGTCAATTCAGTGTGAAAGGAAGGAATGACTGAAGGGATCTAACTATTTACAATACAGACATCTGGCATGGGAGTACTGCATTCAATTTGACTTGAGAATCCCAGCTGTCAGTCAGTTGGACCTAAGAGTATTACTTTGTTTCATTTAGGGCTGTTACAATATCAAGATATGATTACATGATTATTAGCCAAAATAATTCCCATATAAAAAAACCCCAGTGAAATATGTTGGAATAAATAAGTAACAATCATCTTTTGTTGTTTTCATTTTTGGGGGGAAATGAAAGGAAGAAAGGTAAAAATGATACGATATCATGTGTATGTGTATTACTAACATGATATTAATATGACAGCTTTCAATTATCACAGAATAATACTGGTATTGAAATTACAAGATTCATATATACTCTAGGCTAATTTATGTTGCTGGTGTTACATTTTGAGAGCTTTTGCTCTGTTCAAGCTATTATCGGGGATTTATACAAACAAAACATTATTGTAAAATTATTTATGCATTCTTATTTATGAACTGAGTTACATTTGAAATGCCTTAGCGGTTTAGAGGATTATCATGCCACCAGGATACATGAGAATGTCTCAATCACTTTAAGGTAACATGGACTTGTTGACAAGCATCCATTGTTCTAAATCAGAAGCAATAATCTCAGCATAAATACAGAAGAAAACAGTTCTGATTATTCTGCTGGATAATCAACTTGTGTGTGCGTGTGTTTTATTTATCTTACAGTGAAATGAGATAAAAACATTCCATGTCAGACATTTCTCATGATGATGGATGACTGTGTCAGGGACAATAACAGTGGATTGCTTACAGCCCACGGATGGCAGGGATTGTTCCAGCCTGTAAAGTGAGACAACACTTAGACACATTGTCACGATGTTCCCAATACCTAGAACTGTCAAGGGGCATTTTTCCTTTAATGTAATTGTTTATTTGGCAGGGACAATGCACAGTAATGAACACTTAAAACATTAAAATATGTCAAGCGTAACAGTGCCAGATTTAGCTTTGAGCTAATTTCCATCCGAAGTCCCTCACATAAAACATTTAAGAAAATTACATTTTACAAACATAGCAAAAGAGCAAGTGCAGCATACACAAGTATTTATGACATGGTAATTCAATATAGCAACAATGACATGTAAAGTGCAAGAGAAGATGCAAGAGCTAACATGTTAAAGTGCATAGCAGTGATTGCACCTCTGTTTGTGTCACGATTCTTGTGTTATGTCACGTTTTTAGTTTTGTATGTCTTGTATTGGGTTTATTTTGCTGTTCGGTTCTCCCTGTCATGTTTTCTTCATTGTGTATTGTCTGGTCCCTGTGTTTTTCCTCCCTGTCGTTAGTTTCCCTGGTGTGTCTAATTGTCTGATTGTGTTCACCTGTTGCCCTTGTGTTTCTCCTCGCCTGCCCGGCTGTTTCTCGTCTCGCGATTACCCCTACCTGTATTTAGTCTTGTCTCTTCCTGTGTTCAGTGTTGGTTCATCTTTTGTTGGTGACTGAGTTCACCGGGGAGTGTTCTGTTTGTCCAAATTATATTATTATCCTTGAAATAAAGGTATTATCAGTGTTATCCAACAAGGATGGCCCCAGCAGATCCATTTGAGCAGGAATTATTGGATTTTTCCTTTTCTTTGGCTTACTGCTCTGATCGATGGAGGGGAGCGTCCGGAGTTCAGCAGCGAAAGGCTGCTCTGGCAGAGGCGCGCCAGATGGCTATCGAGAAACCAGGCTTAGTGAAATTCTTACCTAGCTGGATTTTGAACTTCCTCTCGGTGTGTGATTCCCAGCCTGACACCATACGTCTCGGTGTGTTCCGTCTGGAGTCAACCCCTGCTTCTGCCCCAGTTCCTGCTCCTGTCCAGGAGCCGATCTCTGGAACTCGTCTGGCTTTTGGAGGTCCACGGAGCCTCCAAACGGCTCCTAAGAGAAGGAGTCGCAAGTCCAGGCTAGCAGCCTGAGCCCCAAGAGCCATGGTTCCGACCCCAGTTCTAGCCCCAGCAACCATGGTTCCGACCCCACGTTCTGGCCCTA
>NW_011337877.1:0-10476 GCF_000735185.1 Notothenia coriiceps
AACTATGTTTGATTCTATTAATTGAATTAAAGATGTTTTAATGAATTCTACTGAAATGATTGTTACATTTTCATCATGTAACTATTTTGTTCTTTTATTTGCCTCACCAGAAACATCACACCTCCTCTTGAAGACATGTTGCCTCCTGCTATGGACTTCAGGTTCACATCAGGTAAGCCCTTGAGTGCGTCAGACTAGTTGTTGTTTCAGAGGTTAATTCAAGACGTGTTATGATTACATACTAATGTAATGAGCATCAGGTAAACGTACCCATTTCTATTTTTTGAATCACTGATGGGATGGAGATTTAAACTATGCAACACTAGTGTCACCACTCAAAGTGATATTTTAAAACATTATCGACTCCATCATGGAACCTTTGGACAGAAACGTGCCTTGCCCTGCATTCATGTAGACTGGCCTGCGCTCTCACTTATCAAGATAAAAGTTGAAATAATCATCTGTTATTTATTCTAGGACCCATGTGCCACTTTATATAAATCTCTGAGCATGAGTAGTTGGACATTTTATGAACTATATCAATATCATGACTATCTGGTTCATTTTCTTGCAAACCAGCCTTTTTTTTGATGACTTAAACCCCTTGTAATGCATGTGAATAGCACCTCTGTTACCGTCTGTTAAAAGCTAATGTAAACTGGCTCGTTATGTTTTCAAGACAGATTTGATTTTTGTTGTTGAGGAAAAAACATGGTGTGTCCTGATTTGTACTCAATTTAGTGTTTTGTTTGTATATGCAGGGAACAGCAGAGGTCGAAGTGCAACAGGCTCGTGATGCACAGCATGAAGTGATACGTTGCCCACGAGCCAGATGCAGTTGGAATAGCCATCAAGTAATAACCATGTATCTCCATGTATGTTAATGTGTTGTGCTTTTAAACAAACTTGCTACTGTTTTATGAAAACTGTTTTGAAATAATCACAATTGTTTTTACCGCACGACATGCTCAAATGTATTAACATGTCCATAACGTTCCCTTTTTTAAATCTGTTTAATCTGCAATGTTTCAATGCTCTCAAATATTTAAAGGATTGGATTGAAATCAGGAAGAGTTTGTCATATAGGTTCCGGCAAATCAATTGTGTTTTATAATTCACTTTACTTATTCTTGTCTTATCTGGTTCTTAGCCGATTGTTATTTGCATTGGTTACACTTAATATCTGGGCTTTTAATTGTAGGCTCAACTCATCTTTTCACATGCAGAAAATAAAATCACATTAGTGAGTTTAGCCAACTCCTAAAATTGCTTGGAAACGCTAGACACATTCTTTATAAGTTTTAGCAAAGTAACACGTTCTTGAGTAGAGGAAAACTAAAAAAGTACGTTTCACCAACTTGACTAAACTCTTAACATTGCTTGGAATTACTTGACACATTTATTTTTATTTTTACCAAAGCAACAGTTTTTACAGTGTGGGACTGGTGTAATTTGCTTCACTGAAGTTAATAATGTTGCGTAACTCAACTAAAAAGTTTCCTTGTGATACCATAACGTTAATTCAATTAAATTAAACCCCACTGGACCAAGGAAAACTCACTATAGTTGATTCAGATTAGAAGCTCATCAAAGAAATTAGTGGCACCAATAAATCCTTTGCTAGGAAGACAATGATCCAGTCCAGAGATCGCAGCCCCACTTTGATTCATCTTGTTAATTATTAGCCTTAGGCTTTCAACAACTGCTAGCCCTTTTCCCCTTGTACCCCACGAGTCTTGTGTGCCATTAGATTCTTTGTAATTACAAAAGGCTCGTGATCTGGGACTGATTATCCCTCAGCCCTGGATATACAGTAAAGAACACAGCGGACTAAAGCTAATTTTAACGTTACAGTGGTGCTATATGTACATTTTCCTCAGCGGGGGAGGACAGGGGCTCTGAGGGTTTGCAGAGCAGCATGTGATTGTGCTTGAACTCGCTCCTAATGAGTCCCTGCAGTCACCTCAGTCAGAGGCTCAGCCCCTTCCTCTCTGTCAGTGAATTCAGCTGTTGCCTTGTTTAACCACAAGATGACCCCCCCTCCCACTCCGGTAACATCCAACCGCTGTCAGCTAGGGACGCACACGCTATCCCTAACTTGTTCTGGCTACCTCAGCTCACATATGACCCATTTCTCAACTCCCTTGTCCTTGCTTCACTTGCCTTGAGCCACTCAGCCTTATAGCTGCAGCAGCTGCATGTATGGCAGAGCACAGAGTTCAGGCCGGGCTGCGGCGCACACACACTCACCTAAAAATGAGGCCAACCAGGCTTTGAGGGGCCATTCCTCTGTAAAATGACTACACTTTGCTTAAGCCATCAGATCCATTTGACCTATGTCTAATGTGGACCAATTAAGTTCTTTATATCAGCGCGACCAACGTGGAGCCGAATATCCCTTAATACCAGTTAAATACATGTCCCTGTGGCTATACTACACCTACACATGCTATCATGGTGTGCTGGGCGATTATGTGCTGATATAAAGCCTGCTGCAAAGTCCTATTGAATGCATTGAGTGAGGTATCTAATGGGCATGGGAATTAATTCCAGGGCAAAGGGGATTAAAGGCTAGAGCAGAGCTGTGCAGAGGGATGGCACTCGCTGGCAGCAGAGGGTACAGAGGGCGGGAAAACACAAATGAAATATGCATAGCCGAATCCTTTTGCTTCTGAATCATATTTTGCGCAATAGTATTGAAATTGGTATTTTGTTTAATCCTGGCAGTTTTATATATTTTTAAATGAGGGTAAAATTAAATCAAGGGCTGCAGAGAAGGAACACTGTCAGAGTAGTACTGTAAAAAAATACCTCTGGACAATCAAACAAGATACAGAGTTTTATCAAATCAGGATGTTTCATCTGTCCAAAGCCTTTATCTCTCTTTCTCATTAAACCCCGAGCAGGAGTCGTGTCTCATCCTTTGATCCCACTGATATCGTTTTGAAACTCTACTACCTTGAGGACTGCTTCCCAGACTGCTTGATATGCACCTGTAAACCAACAGATACGAGGCACCAAGAATACGAGGTGAACCTCCTGGTATCACACACTGCACTGTACTGTAGCCTGGAGCCATTCTCCAAAAACACTATTCTTGTGAAACAAAACTAACCTAATACTGTAGGTCACTGGGTGGGCTAATCGAGGAAACCTTTGCTCACTCTTATTGTGTTAACCCTATCCCACATTGTTTTTTTACTAAACGTGGCATGGGTTTGGGTTTGGAGCCCACCCATTAGTTTTGGTCATATTTTTAGATCACCTCTATCGTGCAGCTTCACTTATTTGCAATATATATACCGCTTTATTATAATTATTATTATTATTATTATTACTGGCTGCTATCTCTTAGTTAAACAATTCAACTACTGTAATGAATCTGTAAATACCTGTGCAATATATTATTTTACTTGTACAACTGTTACCTGGCTGCTATGAGACTTCAAACATGCTACACTTGTTTAAAAAGAAATCTGTTGTCCACCTGGACGTGTACTGTTGTAAATTGTCATTTCAATTTGTATCTTTAATATTTGATTGATGCCTCTTTGTCCCTTTACTTTAGCTGTAACAATGTAAATGTCCCCTTTGTGGGGCTGAAAAATGTATTCTGATGTCACAGTGAAATGAGACACAGTGAGATAATACTCAATACTAAGATTGAATACATCTTAAAGGACACTAAAATTAGCATTTTTTTCTCTTTGGTTTCCTTTTCCTATTTTCTCTCTGTAAGCTTTTGATTTGGGGTTTAACAATATGTCTATTTTCACTTTTTATAAAAGGAAAATATACCTTTTTACTTTCCCATAAATGTTCTGATGAATGTTCTGAAAATGTTATGTTTATTCAGAACCCAAAAGGTTGAAAAGGACAGAACAAAATGTGTAAAGACTAATGGGATCATTTCAGCCACATGGCTGCTCTCACCTGGGCACGATGAAGACACTGCTGTTTCGGAGGCTAGGGACACCTTATAGCAGAAAGGATCTTACTTCTGTACATCTGGGAGTGATTAGTTAGACAGTGTGATGACAAAAAGATGCTGTCTGAACTTGAATGTATATCTTTGATTAGTAATTGCAGAGCTCGTAGACTGTGTTTAAGTCAACAGCTTTGTTTGATGTTATGATGATTTCATTTGTCTAACTGGCTAAAATGCTCCTCAGTAGAAAAAAGAAGCTACGCTGAAAACAAAGCTGCTAATTGATATTCAGCTGTGACATGTCCAAAAGCCTAATGCTGACCAAGTGTGGGTGAGATGAACCATCTTTCTTACCAAAATATTCCTCAGACGGTGGGTGGTCCATGTCGAACAGCATCTTCTTGGTCAGGCGCTCCAGCTCATCCTCAGGGTGGGCCATGTGAGCGCTGCCCTGGGGGTGGGGGGTTTAGCAGAGTTGTGATTTACAAAAGCCAAGCAAGACATTCAAGAACATTTCAGTCGTCTCTTTACTTATCTCCACCTCACTGATGAATGTCACCTGTGTTTAAAATGTGCGAGGATATCTCGCTTATCAAAAATATGCTCAGGTCGAACTTAAAGATTCACAAAAAGCCTGACTTCAATAAATCAGAATAAGCACTCTCTGAAGGTCAAACAGAACACATTGAGTTTAATTAAAATGCAGTAGATGGGCTTCAGTCTGCCCCCCCCCCCTCCCCTCTGAGATACCTGACCCTGGCTTAGGCCCCAGTGGTGTGCAGCCCAGAAGGCTGTGCATGTCCTTCTGTGAAATACAAGCATGTGGAAAAACTGTGACCCTGAATAATCCTTGTGTTTGGAAAAATAATGATAAGGGAAGGAAAAGAGAAAGACAACATTAGAGGGAAACGACTTTTAAGTCGGGTACATTTGGGTGATAGATCAGGAGATATTTATTCAGTCACACAGAAGAGTTGCGATGCTGTGGAGGCCTAGTCTGAGAGGATCTGAAGGATGACATAACTCTGTAACTTCTTATCATGCAGTCTGTGACATCTGCCTGCTGTGTGTCTGTCTGGGGCTGACGTCTTGCTCCTGACATTTTCTGCCAATCATCCGCAGAGCCATAGAATAAAGCCCCCCCCCATTCCCCCACGTCCCCCAGCCCTGGCTCACACCCGTCACAGGTGTGTGTTCTTTGCAGACACCCCAGAGGCCTGAACCTGGCTCTCTCCGTGCTGCGCGGCTCAGCGTCTTCAGAAATCAGTGTCACTCCGTTGACCTTCCCTAGATCTGCGGCCGACAGGATCTTTACAGTAGATTTGATTTTCAATATTGTGACACGGCCGGATCTGAGCTGACCTTTGAGGTCTTCCTAATTGTGACATCTGGGAGCCGTTAGCGAGTGCTCTCTGCTTTACTGTGTCGCATAAAGCAATCCGATGATCAATAGGAAATTGAGTGAAGAAATGTTTTTGTGTTGCCTGAAAGAGTAATTACTCCCGGCATTATTGATGACTGCATTTACATGCAACAGTATAATAATAAGAGCAATAACAATTGTATTAACTTTTTTTTAAAACCAAAGTTACAAAGTGCTTCACATATAGGCTTACATGCGAACATACAAATATAAGAACACAGGCAGAAGCACGATTTATAACAGGAGCAGAGAGAGGACAGCTTCTTCTGTTCTCATGCAGCGCCTTGCATGCCATACTGTATACAAGTGGGGCAAAAAAGTATTTAGTCAGCCACCAATTGTCTAAGTTTTCCCACTTAAAAAGATGAGAGAGGCCTGTAATTTTCATCCTAGGTATGCCTCAACTATGAGAGACAAAATGAGAGAAAAAAAAATCCAGAAAATCACATTGTCTGATTTTTAAAGAATTTATTTGCAAATTATGGTGGAAAATAAGTATTTGGTCACCGACAAACAAACAAGATTTCTGGCTCTCACAGACCTGTAACTTGTTCTTTAAGAGCCTCCTCTGTCCTCCACTTGTTAACTGTATTANAGTGCCCGTAATAGTGTTCACTGGAGTCCAGCACCTCAGCATCCCCACTCAAAATACCTTCCTGCGCCTCTGCCTGTAACTTCTTCTTTAAGAGCCTCCTCTGTCCTCCACTTGTTAACTGTATTAAAGGCACCTGTTTGAACTCGCTATCAGTATAAAAGACACCTGTCCACAACCTCAAACAGTCACACTCCAAACTCCACTATGGCCAAGACCAAAGAGCTGTCAAAGGACACCAGAAACAAAATTGTAGACCTGCACCAGGCTGGGAAGACTGAATCTGCAATAGGTAAGCAGCTTGGTGTGAAGAAATCAACTGTGGGAGCAATTATTAGAAAATGGAAGACATACAAGACCACTGATAATCTCCCTCGATCTGGGGCTCCACGCAAGATCTCACCCCGTGGGGTCAAAATTATCACAAGAACGGTGAGCAAAAATCCCAGAACCACACGGGGGGACCTAGTCAATGACCTGCAGAGAGCTGGGACCAAAGTAACAAAGGCTACCATCAGTAACACACTACGCCGCCAGGGACTCAAATCCTGCAGTGCCAGACGTGTCCCCCTGCTTAAGCCAGTACATGTCCAGGCCCGTCTGAAGTTTGCTAGAGAGCATTTAGATGATCCAGAAGAGGATTGGGAGAATGTCATATGGTCAGATGAAACCAAAATAGAACTTTTTGGTAAAAACTCAAATAGACGTGTTTGGAGGAGAAAGAATGCTGAGTTGCATCCAAAGAACACCATACCTACTGTGAAAAATGGGGGTGGAAACATCATGCTTTGGGGCTGTTTTTCTGCAAAGGGACCAGGACGACTGATCCGTGTAAAGGAAAGAATGAATGGGGCCATGTATCGTGAGATTTTGAGTGACAACCTCCTTCCATCAGCAAGGGCATTGAAGATGAAACGTGGCTGGGTCTTTCAGCATGACAATGATCCCAAACACACCGCCCGGGCAACGAAGGAGTGGCTTCGTAAGAAGCATCCAAGGTCCTGGAGTGGCCTAGCCAGTCTCCAGATCTCAACCCCATAGAAAATCTTTGGAGGGAGTTGAAAGTCTGTGTTGCCCAGCGACAGCCCCAAAACATCACTGCTCTAGAGGAGATCTGCATGGAGGACTGGGCCAAAATACCAGCAACAGTGTGTGAAAACCTTGTGAAGACTTACAGAAAACGTTTGACCTCTGTCATTGCCAACAAAGGGTATATAACAAAGTATTGAGAGGAACTTTTGTTATTGACCAAATACTTATTTTCCACCATCATTTGCAAATAAATTCTTTAAAAATCAGACAATGTGATTTTCTGGATTTTCTTTTCTCATTTTGTCTCTCATAGTTGAGGTATACCTAGGATGAAAATTACAGGCGTCTCTCATCTTTTTAAGTGGGAAAACTTGCACAATTGGTGGCTGACTAAATACTTTTTTGCCCCACTGTAGATCCTACAGCTTAAGGCAAGTCAAACTGTTTTAGACTTTATTGATTCCACTCGGAATAAAACGTATACAACTTTACGATAACCAACATTTAAGGAAGACTTTAGTCCAAATGTTATGTAACACTCAACATTTCCGCCATGTCGCTGCTTGCTGTCAGACGGTTTACCGTCTTGATGTTACATGGCACAGGTCAGTCACCAGCTGAGTATATGACTGACCTCCTTAGTAAACCAATCTGATCATGAGGAAGGGTTGGAAAGGAAAGAGTTTGTAGTTGTTGTAATCTTAACAATACACAAACAGTGGTAAGGCAAATATACAGCAGGTTTCTGATGGAGTTTATTTCCAGAGACAAGGAGAGAGGCTGAGCTCTGATCACTGTCCACTGTGTATCATCAGAGAAGTTTGTGATGCATGACGTTTGGCTGATAATGGAAACCCAAACAGAAGGCCTCATTAACCCTGAGGGATCGACACTTTCAACGTGCAAATCTTTCCGCCACACTGACATCAGCTGCACCGAGAGTCTCAGCCGATCAAACATGAAGAGGCAGGACCAGGAGGATCAGGACCAGATAAAAGCATTCCTCAGTGAATGGATATTGTCGCCTCAGATTACATGGCTTTTTTTAACTGAACTAATACACAATGGTCAATAGAGGGGATTTATTCTAATACAAGAACCTGAAGAAAAGAAAAGTCTTTATAATGTTCACAGACTTTAAAGAGGTGCTCTTGTTGTCAACAACCTGCTCATTATTCCCATGTTGTTACTTTGAGACAGTGAAGAGGACGATTTAACACTGTTAATCTTTGCTCCACATCAAAAGCAAATTGAAGAGGGAACAAAATGCTGCTATTACCAGAAACAGACTTTTGAGTTTAAGCTTCATTTATAGCTTATCCACTCTTTGACACCCCGCAGCAATGCACTGCCAGAGAGTTTAAAGCACCTTGTTAGGGAGTCTTTTGTGACAGCACGGAATAATTTTTCACTTGAATAAGAGAAAGAAATTGCTTCCCTGCATGCTTTATGATTGCTTCGCAGTTCCTGTTCATCTTTTCAGCGGCAACAATAGAAACCATACAGCAGCTATACGTGCTGCTGCAGACACGATTTTTCAGTTACGTCTGGCTCTGCTCAGTAAATTGTTTTCCTACGCCCTCAGGACACTCAGCTGCTTTTTCATTGAAGTTAGTGCTTAAATTCAGTGTCACCCGGGTTAAGAGCTGCACCTATTTTCCACTGTTCCCTCAGTACGACGGGGCTTAGAGTTCCAGGTCATCTGCCATCTGCTTTATAATGGCACATCGGTTGTAATACTCCTTGAAGGCATCCCGATAGACCATCAAATGCCAGCCTTGACAAAACCGTGGTTAAATGCCAGACCACTCACAATCAGAAACAACTACAGCGTGTGTTGTGCAGCCTGATGCAGCCTGATGCATCCTGATGCAGCTTGATGCAGCCTGATGCAGCCTGATGCAGCCTGATGCAGCTTGATGCAGCCTGATGCAGCCTGATGCAGCCTGATGCAGCCTGATGCAGCCGGACAGAGAGTGGGAGCTGATCACTGCCCACTGCCATATCCAGCAATACAGCTGGGTGCCCCACCCACTGTGGGATTGGCATTGTGTCAGAACTGATTAAGTAAGAGGTGGAGTGGGGGGACTGGATGCACGCTCTCACCTGACAGCACAGTTTCCCGCTAAGAACAAACCTCCGGCCCTGAGTTTTCCCTGAGTGAATGAGAGAGACAACTGCTCTCCTCACATCTACACCTCTGATGTGGAGCTGCAACACAACATGGAGCTGTCTGCATACCAGCAACTGGGATTAGAGCTGTAGTATCAATCACAGCCAAGCTCTGCTTGTGGCAGCATAAAAGTTATTTATCAAAAAAAACATTTTTACTGAGACCAAAGAACACATAGCATGTCGAAAACAGGAACATGTCATGGCTCATTGACTTTAAGTGTAGCTGTTGTTTTGTAGATTGACCTCTTCATGTGATAACGTTGCACCGGCATTTTATTAAGAAATATCTAAACAGTTTTATAGTATAAAGTGTAACATGTGAAGTGCTGCCAGAGCTGGAAGGAAATGAGACTTCCGACTCCATCAGCCTGACAAACATTGGCCGATATTTTTACAACAGCTCTAATAAGATCCTTTGTCCTGTCCTGTGCTGTCTGTCCACAGCTAAGCTTCCATAACACTGGGCCCACCAGCCTATTCTTTTGTGATCACTGATGTGATGTACAATCAAGGACCTGTCATGGTTGCAGTTATTCACAACCTTTGAAAGAAGTAGCAAAGGTATGTGTTGCCCTCGACTAGGATAAAGACAACCTCACTAGTCTGCTGCCAACTCCTGGCCTTTACGGCCCGTCTACACAGCAGCGTTAAAAAAATCTTCCAACGCTTCCAACGCTTCTCTGCCCATTCACTTTGAATGGGGTGACGACACTTTGCCTCGCTTTTCGCCGAACTGCATTGTGGGGAAGCAAAGCGAAGATTTCCAGGATTTCCAGGATTTTCAGGACTCAAAGGTTGAGCAATGTTCAACTTTTGAAGCTGAGGTGGAAGCGTCAGCCAATCAAATCCCATTTATGCAAATCTGACAGTACAAGCGCTAGCCAATCAAACCGCGTGCAAGCTGGGAGATTTTCTATATTCCTGAAAATGGAGGAGAAATTTGTTATTGCGGTAGCAAATCACCCGGTTCTTTTTGACCAGTCGCTAATAACTTACCGGGGTACAAACCGGAGGAACCAGGCATGGAGGGAGGTGGCAGAGACAGTGGGTGAAACTGGTAGGTTTTCGACTGTTTGGGGATTTTATATCCAGTTTACTTCGTTTAAACATTGCTAGCAAGCATAGACAGTATCTTTAGCCAGCATGGATAGCACCAGACATTAATCTCATAAATGTTCATCATAGCCCTTCCCGCTGATACTTTACCTCTGCCACATCATAGACTATATGCATCACATTAATGCACACAATGTCATACTCCTTTCTGCACATATTCTGAGTGGAGAAGAACCGGGGTTTTTTGCTTTGTGTGTCGGGGGCGGGAGA
>NW_011337878.1:0-3334 GCF_000735185.1 Notothenia coriiceps
TCTCCTTCTCCTAGGAGTACTCTCAGTCTTGAGAGGTCATCAACCTCCTTGAAACCTGGGATTACAGAGTTCAACTTGTTCCAGTAAATGCTCCTTACTTGGTTGAATGTTTGGCACTTCAGGAGGAAGTGCATCTCTGTCTCAGTCTCACCTGTCGTACAGTGACCACATGTTCTGTTCTCTTTTGGTTGCCAGGATCTTTTGAGTCTTCCTGTTTCGATTGCCAGTTTGTGGTCACTGAGCCTGTACTTGGTTAGGATCTGTCTCTGCTTTCTATCTCTGACACTCCCTGTCTCACTCCCTGTCTCTCTCTCTGTCTGCAGGCCACCAGTAACCCGATCTTCCTGAGCAGCGTGTCGTTCTTCCAGGACTCTCTGATCACGCAGCAGACTCAGGTCAAACTGTCTGTCTACGATGTGAAGGACCGCACACAGGGCACGGTAAACAATCACACAAATACACTTTCTTCCAAAACCACCTGTCTCCACTGTCTTACAAGTCTAGACTCATTGGTGAAATGTAACTAAGTACAATAATAAGGTACAAGCTCTTAACTTGAGTATTTCTATTGTATGCAACTTTGTACTTAAACTCAATTGTATCTACAAGAACAATATTGTACTTATTTTTGTACTTAAGTTACTTTTCAGATTACAAATCTTTGTAAGGCAAGGCAAGGCAAGTTTATTTATATAGCACCTTTCAACACAAGGCAATTCAAGGTGCTTTACAAAAATGAAAAAAATTCAGACAAAGGCATTTAAAAACAGTAAAACATAATAAAATAAACATTAAAAGAAAAATAAATGAATAAAAAGTACATGAATAAAAAGTTACAGTGCAGTTTAAGATATGAATAGTTCACACAGAAGTTCCACTTTACTGATGAACAGAACGGCTCAGTTTCAATTAAAAGCAGCGACAAAAAGATAAGTCTTCAGCCTGGATTTAAAAGTAGTCAGTTTGTACAATTCCATTTAGTGAAAAACATGTATCTCCAAATGTTGTCATTTTTTATTTGGATGTTTCTGATAAACTGAAGGATGGACATTTCCATAGCAATGTCCATCCTTCAGTTTATCTTAAGCATCTACAGTATAACAGTCGAATGCAAAACACACTAATGCAGTAATATTGATACAAAAAACATACAGTAATAATAAACATAGTAGTACCTTTACTTTGAGTATATTTAGCTGATAATACTTTGATGATTGGTCTTATGTAAGGTTCTGAACGCAGCACTTCTAATGAAGCTGAGTCATTTTACAGTGTAGATTCTGATAATAAGGATCTTAATTCTTCCTCCATCTCTGCCTACACTAATCTGAGTGAAATCCTTCTAATCTCTTGCTGACAGATGTACATGCTGGGCACGTCCATGTTCTCGGTGAAGGAGCTGCTGCAGGACAAACACCACAGACTGCACCTGACTCTCAGGTAACAGGAAACACACTTCCCTCTATCAGCGACTCAATGACAGCCCCTGCTTGCTGGATGCGTGTCTGATTTTCTCGATGTCACTGTGGGTCAGGTCGGGGGAGAACGAGCGGGTCGGAAACATCACGGTCATCGCCTGGCAGATCGAGGAGAAGAGAGAGCAGAGAGCTCCTGTGGCTCGACTCCAGAGAGGAGACACGGTGAACGGCAGGGTGAGGAAACACTTTCACTTACTACAACTACATTGATTTGTTGATTCATTATTTTATTTTATACAATGCTTACTTACTTATAGTAAAATACCATAATGTAAAAATCTATATTTCATTAGTTATATTGAGCAGGTATAGTGATATTATTGTGCTTTTTGCATGATCATGTTTAAAGAATAAGAGAAATAATCAGCCCCAATTTTCGTCATTGATCTATTATTTCAGTCCCCCTTTTTAGTGGAGTAATACAAATACAAATTCTAATAAAATGAAGTTCAGCTTCTCAATTGTGAAAAAAAACCAAATATGTTTACATTCTGGATTTTTGATTGGACAAACAAACAATTTTATGAAATCACCTTTGGCTTTCAAACACATTTTTAAAAACCTTTTTCAGGCTAAACATATTGGTTGAATAACTGATAATAATCTTTATATTTGTCCCATCAAAACTAATTAACCTCATAATGTTTTGCCTGGCCGAGTAGTATTCTTCTTTTTAAATAACAGGTCACAAATCAATGATTAAGAAAAAAAAACACGTGAACAATATTGGATTTTTCTTTTGTGTGTGTGTGTGTGTGTGTGTGTGTGTGTGTGTGTGTGTGTGTGTGTGTGTGTGTGTGTGTGTGTGTGTCAGATGGTTCTCTCTGTTGATGCGAGCCTGACTGAACCCATGGCCATTAAATCCAAGTCTTCCTCTCTGTGTAAAGACCCTGTGCTGAAGGCTGGTGAGTGTGAGCTACATATAAACCTCCTGTCTGACAATGAGTGACAGTATGGTGACTCACGGCTGTGGTTCTACGTGTCGGTCTGCTTCAGTGTTCGGGGGCGTGATGTCACGAACGTACCGGTTCCCCACCACAGACGGTAACCACCTCCGGACCCTGGAGCAGATGGCCGAGAGTGCGCTCTCTCTTCATATTCCCCGACAGTTTGTCAAGCTGCTGCTGGAGGAAGACGCCGTCAGGTAAAATATCGCGACTGGTCAGATTCATGTTGCAATTTCATGCATTGTATATAGGGAAGAAAGGAATCTGTAATGTCTCTTTTGGTAAATGAGTGTGTGATATCTGAACTGTTTATCCTGTATGTACTCATTGACGGTATCAGCTTCATACAGTGAAAGAGACATTATCTTAATGATTCCCACTGCGTCCGTTATTGCTAATGGTTCCTTGTAATGTGGGAGGTTTGAGGAGTTGGACTTGCACAGCTGCAGATGTTAATTGCAGGAACTGTGAGCTCATCAGAGCATCATGTGGATGACTTGCTGGGAAACGCTTCTGTGCGGTCAAGGGTGTGTGTGAGCTGGAGGAGCTGATGGTAAATGTGTGTGTGTGTGTGTGTGTGTGTGTGTGTGTGTGTGTGTGTGTGTGTGTGTGTGTGTGTGTGTGTGTGTGTGTGTGTGTGTGTGTGTGTGTGTGTGTGTACTTAGTGCAGCGGGATTGAAGCCAGCAGTCCCTCATGTGACCCTCTGTCTCCATTCCTTATCAACAGCACTTTGTCGCCCCGCTCCTCTGTCAGTGCTGTGTGTCTGCAGCACCTCCCTGCCTGATAGCCAACAGCCGCCTACACACACCTGCACTGTGTCACACCGTGTCACACACACACACACACACACACACACACACACACACACACACACACACACACACACACACACACACACACACACACAC
>NW_011337879.1:0-13473 GCF_000735185.1 Notothenia coriiceps
GTGTGTGTGTGTGTGTCTGTGTCTGTGTGTGTGTGTGTGTGTGTGTGTGTGTGTGTGTGTGTGTGTGTGTGTGTGTGTGTGTGTGTGTGTGTGTGTGTGTGTGTGTGTGTGTGTGTGTGTGTGTGAGTGAGTGAGTGAGTGAGTGAGTGTGTGAGTGTGTGTGTGTGTGTGTGTGTGTGTGTGCACGTGCGTGCGTGTATGGTTGGAAAAATATGAAAATGGGAAATGTAGTGAGGAAATCAGTTCAACAATGCCGCAAAACGAAGCGGTGGCAAGAAGTAGCTTATTTGCACACATTCACGGGACAACTCAGATTAATGATACAGATTGGTACAGTATGTGACGATGGCGATTCGGTGCTGAGCATGCAGAGATCCTGGAAGCACACCGACGTGCGCTGACTTGCGTGTCAAGTACCCTCCCCTCCTCCGAATGACTTCAAAGTTATGGCAGACCCACAGCCACAGACAAATCCTTCAAATGACTCTGGTGGACTTCAGATTTTGTCCGTCAGATTAAGAAAAAGGGACTTTTCCCACTGTCACCGAAAAACATAATCATCAGGGATTGCTATCTCAAGAGAGATGGAGGAGGAGGAGGTGTAGGACAATGACAAAGGAGAGGAGGAGGAATGAAGATTGGAATCAAGGGAGGAGAGGAGGAGGAGAATTAAGGGGAGGATAAGGAAACAGGGAAGGAGACAGGATAGGAGAGTGAGGGGCAGGAGGAGTGTGTGATTACCTTTGGACTGCACAGTTAGCGTCATGTAATGAGCGGAGTAATATCTCCTCCAGAAGTCTCTGAGCCTCTGGTAGGTGTTGATCTGCTTCTCTCTGGGTTCGTGCTTCAAAGTCTGAGCATTACCTGAGAGAAAATCAAACCACTTCTTCACATCCCCATCAACTCAGAAACAGGACTTTATAAACCCTACATTTAGAATAAGACATGAAAAAGATTTAGTGAAAAAATTTCAAAAAAAGAACGTTATTCTTACCCCAGCAAAACTTTCTCATAGGGTGGCCCGGTTTAGCAAGACTCCCAAACAGCATCTCCTTTCGATGCGAGTCAGAAGGCCTCGCTAACTGGTACTCTGAGACAGGAAATTAGAAAAGTGACATGAATAAAGAAGAAATCTGAAAAATAGTGTGACTCGAGTCGAAAGTCTGGTGGGTAGTAGTACTGCTAGTATAGCAGAACATTTGGAGCATAAAAGTGATTCAAACTCAAAGGCAAATGAAAGGGGCACTAGTTCAGTGTTAAGGTGTTGAGAGTATCTGAGTACACAGGGAATGTGACATTGTGTAGATGGCATCAGTGTAGAGTACTCACCACTGTCCACAGCTTCCACCTCTCTGTCGATGGCATCTTCTATCATCAGAGGACAGATAAAGAACTGAGCCCATCTGGAAGACAAAAATGTAAACTATTATTAAGAGGTTATAATGTTGGGAAAGGGTCAATATCACTAGAAAATAGGGCTGAAATCAACAAACAAGGGGACAGAGCCTTTGCTGTCCGGGCTCCTGGACTTAGGAGCAACCTGCCTGAGGAGATCAGGGTTGCAAACTCCGTCTGCTTATTTAAATCTCTTTTTTTTTAAAAAGCTTTTAGAACGGCCTTTATGTAATTTCATTTTTGTTCTAACAGTTTGAAAGGTGCTACATAGATCAAATTCATTATTATTATTATTATTCAGTTTTGTTTTTTTTGTTTTGTTTTTTAGACAAACCCATACAATTAGGTCACAGACGAGGTGGTTCTCTGATCCAGCCTCACCTGTCAAGTGCCTCTCTGAAATATTTCCTCTGTACGTCCAACTGAAAGATGGTTCTCTCGCAGTCAGTGGAGGCGTTGTCGCTTCCGCCATGCTTCTTTAGGAAGGCGTCGAAGCCGTTCTCCGCTGGGTATTTCTCACTGCCCATAAACACCACTGAACATTAGAGAGTAGGGAATAAAAAGGTTAAGAAGAAATTAGGAGAAGAGAATTTTAGCCACAAAAATACAATTATTTTCTCGTGTTTCTAAGACACTATCAAGATGCAGCATTAACTGGACTCACTGTGCTCCAGGAAGTGGGCGAGGCCAGGCAGATCTTCTGGGTCACTGAAGCTCCCAACACTGATGCACAGAGCAGCTGCAGCCTGGAAACAAATATACACATTTTCAGCTTGTACCCAATCATTTAACACTTTTCCGGTCGCCTAGGAATACTGAAAGATATTTTATATTTGGGGCGGTGGTGGGGAAGTCCACAGGGACTTGGCTTGGGAACTGGAAGGTCACCAGTTCAAGCCCCCGAAAGTCCAAGTGCTACCGAGGTGTCCCTGAGCAAGGCATGTTCCCTACACTGCTCCGCGAGCGCCGTACATAATGGCAGCCCACTGCTCCTAAGACTACGATGGGTCAAATGCGGAATGTAAATGTCCCCCTCTGTGGGACGATTAAGGGTATATAAATAACAAATAATAAAATAAATAGATAAAGCTAACTTCACTAAAAACCACTAACAGTATACACTGACGGGCAATAAAATGACATCATAACTTTCATTATTCAACAATACATTTAAAAATACATCACACATTTGTAGTTTAATTCATTGGGGACTACTTCCAATGGCGGATGAATCCACATTTGGTGCTTTTATGAGTAACCGGGGCAGCAGATATGCACACGAGATTTTTTAACAAGAAAAAGATATAACATCTGCAGGCTTTTGTTGTTTCTTTTAATACAATAGTGAACTGAATCCTAAATATATATGAAATAAGTACATTCAGGGATAGAAACGTTCACCCCCCCACCTGCTTCTCAGAGATCCCTTTCTTCTTCTTCTTCCCTGCATTCTCCTCGTCCAGCTCATCAAAGTCGCTGTCCTGCTCCTCCTCTTGGTCCTCCTCCTCATCCTCCTCTGAGCCCTCACCAGAATCTTCTTCTTCCTCCCCTTTGCTTTCTTCCTCCTCATCCTCTCCATCTTCTATCTTCCCGTTGACCTCTCCATTTTCACTTCCTTCTGCCCCATTCTCCCCACTGAAGTCGGAGATAAGGAGAACTCGGAGGCCGTTACTCAGCTCAATGTATCTGCAAAGAGTGGGAGAATATTTTAAACACAAAGCTTAGGATGTCTTTAGGAGAAAAACGTAACGTAGTAACTGTAAAGACACAAGTTGCTTTCTTTAGTTACATTAGATTACAATACATTAATTTAGCATTTACTAGCTTACGCACATCATTTGCACCCTGGGACTTTTATAAATACTGGTTCAAGAGAAGTTTTCCTTTGAATAAAAAAAACATATTTCTACGTTAGGTGTTTCTTACCAAAGCTCATTGTGTGTATCATTGAAGTCTAACAAACCTGATGAATGCATTTCACTCCTCATAAAACATTTGTTAAGCAGCTTTTTGAAATATATTTTATCCTGTATTGTTATTCACTGCCTTTGTGGGAGCATTGCTTCTCTGTTCTGCATGTTACTGCTACCACCGCATCTGGACTTGACGTTCCAAACTGGTCAAGAAAAAGTACTTAAAATAGTACTTATTATAATATATCAAGAGAGAGTATACTATCTCATTCTCAAATAAAATGTATAAGCCGTCTCCACCTGTATTTCTTAGGGTCACTGGGAGATTTGATGATATCCAAGTCCCCCTGGTCTTCTGTAGGCACTCTTTGACCTCCATCCGCAGCAGCCACCTGATATCCGACTTCCTGTGGTGGTGGCGGTGGCGGTGGCTCACCCTGGTCTGGGGCAGAAGCCTCAAGTTGAGCACCACAACCATTCACTGACTTGTTGGTCTGAGGCATGTTGACAGAGTCCTCTGGAATGACAGCGCTAGGGATGCAGGAAAGCACACAGGTAAATAATTAGTTTCTGTCAAAATGTTAAAAAAAATCTATCCATCAATAACCATTTAGCTACACTGCTCGTCAAATTCACCAACTGGATTTAAGCAAATCTGTAAGAGCCTTCCATTAGATAATTACTGAAGTGATTAATATATATTTCAGCTGGCAACAACTTATTTAACCCTAGCTGATGCAGTGAGTAGATTCTCATTTCTTAAACAAGCTTGTCGGAAGACATATCCTGTGGTCGTGGAAAGGATGTTAATCAGTTTCAGTAGGGTCGAATTATTGGCCTGCATCAAGCAAAGAAAACAACTAAGGAGATTGCTGAAACTAATCAAATCAGGTTAAGAACTTTAAGAACTGTCCAACGCATTATTAAAACCAAATCAATGAATCCAGCTTTAGCCTGTTCCAGAGTGATGGGTGCATCAGGGTAAGAAGAGAGGCGGATGAAGTGATGCACCCATCATGCCTAGTGCCTACCGTACAAGCCTGTGGGGGCAGTATTATGGTCTGGGGCAGCTGCAGTTGGTCAGGTCTAGGTTCAACTACGTTCCCAAAGAATGAGGTCAGCTGGCTACCTGAATATACTGAATGACCGGGTCTTTCCATCAATGGAGTTGTTCCTCCCTGATGGGACGGACATATTCCAAGAGGACAATGCCAGGGGGGCTCACATTGAGAATGAGTGCTTCAGGGAGCAGGAGACAACCTTTCTACACATGGAAGTCCAGACCCTAGCCCCATTGAGAGTCTTTGGGATGTGCTGGAGAAGACTTGCGGGTCGGCTCTCCAATCATAAATACAAGATCTTGGCGGAAAATGGATGCAACTCGGGACAGAAATACATTTTGTGACATTGCAGAAGCTTATCGAAATTATGCCACACTCAAAGATAAAGGCCGTCCAACAAAATATAAGAGTGTGCAAAGAGTGTATTTTTCTAACATTTTTGAATGTTTTGGAACTATCAATATTATCCTATTGTACCAAATCCTACTGGTTAACTAAATAGTATGTACTCCTGTGGCCCTTATTTCAGTGAAGGAAAATATTTTGCTACAAAAGTAATCCTAGGAATTTGTAACAGAAATGTTAAAACAATGTTAAAACAAAACAACTGATTAAAGGACCACTATGAGTATAAAGAGGGAGACATAACAAATGTAAATTTATAAGTCAGAATGCTGAATCTTCATATTTGTACATATCAATGAATGTGGATAACGTTCTAAATCTAAAAGGATTCACTTATACAGTCTTTTCAAAGCCAGGGCGGAGAGGAGCAATCATTACATTGAATAGAAGCTCTTTTAATGTGCATACAATTATGGGATTACTTTTGTAACATAGATACATAGATTGCAAACCTTTCAATAAATCAGTTATTAAATAATAATTTGCTTGGCGCTAAAGAAGTCCCTCTGGCAGATTCCTAAATCCGATTAGGTTAATAATTACATATTCAACAGACACATGACATGGGTGTGATGCTCCGGTGTACACATATTTATTATAATAAGAAGAATATCTATTCGTGCCCATTTGTAAGTAGAGAATAATATTACGAGAATAACTGACTTTCAAAGATGAACCTTTAACAATGTAGTAACAGGATCAGATGTATCTTCTCCTGTTATAAAAACTATTGGAGTCAAAACATTTAACATTTACGATTCGTCGATAAAAAATGTAAGAAAGAAAATGTCAGAAACATGGGAAGTTATGGTACGGAGCTGTTGTGGACTGAGCCTCACGTTAATGTGTGTTGCTATTATAAGGGACATGACATATCGCAACAGGAACTGCTGGGAAGCTAGCAAGCTAACTGTTTGAGCTAACTTAAAAACATCTTCATACCATCACCGCTGCTACTTCAGTAAGGCAGTGACTTGCTTAGATCACTAAGTCGAATAGTAGGCTACATTGGCTTTGACTCAACGGCTACTGGCTTCGTTAGCGTTAGCTGATAATGGTTTTGGTTAATCCTGTTATTGAGAATAACCATCTTAACATAGATTGTTAAACAGCTAGTTTAGCCACAGTGGCTACATTACGAGTCGTGTTGTGTAGCCATTAACAAGCCAGCTAGCTTCGTCTAAACTCTAAATCATGACATAACAGTTTCGTTTGATATACTTTGACATAAGGAGGCTCTCACCTTTGTTTCTGCCAGCTTAATGTTTATGGACGTAACAGTTTCAGTACAGCCGCCTAGCTTTGGTTAGATAGCGGTTAGTCAAAACAAAGCCTGTTATTCGCTGAAACCAAATCAATCACAAACAAACGGGCTGTCTGATTGGTGGAATCTATGACGAGAGATTGAGTTTGACTGAAAAACAGAGTAGTGATGGATATAGTTTATAATGAATACAACATTAATAAACTGAAAATATCCTAATATATTATAATAGGTTCAGATAGCAAGCATTGATGATTGATTCACTGCTATTGTTTATATAATATTTTATTATTTTGTATATGTTCAAACGTTCAAACATGATATTTGATCTTTTATTGCACATTTTTACTCCTTACGTCTGATAATATATGTATGTCTATTTTATTTCCTTCTATTTTCTTCATTCTAAGAAAATGCAGGGATAGTAGTTGTAGTACACTTACTTATAAAAGTTTCATACTTCCTTCTTTTCAAAGAAAATGTAAAACCTTTTATATGTTTTATTTATTTTTGTTTATTTTCATATATTTTTCATTATTTTTATTTTTGTCTGTTTGTATATGGTTTTAATCAAGGAATGTATTTGTTACATTCGCCACCAAGTACTGGTGGTTACAGTATGCAAGTAGAGATAGAAGAGTGTTGAAATTATTTGAAAAAAACACAGACACTCAGGAAAAATAATTACATTAAAATGCTATTATGAAGATTGTTATTTTTATTTTACTAAATTGCATCTATAATATACAAACATTCACAATATTTTGTACAATCAGTTCGTGCTTCTCCCCTGTACAGGAGGGAATTGTTAGACAACAAGTTTACATTAACCTTCTATTTTGTCCATGGTATACACAGCATAACAAATTAATTCATACTCAACACCATTATAATTTCTAAATCTACCATTTACAAATTCACTTAAAAAAAGAATCATATGAAGACAATGTCAATATTATTATTTTATTTTTTTCATATAAATATGAAGACACATGGGAAGGAGTTACACACAAAACCTGCCAGCTATATTTGGGAGGCTATTGTTTTTTTCCAATCTTCAATATTTAAGAATAAATGCACAAATATTTGTCTTCTTGTTTTCCCTTTTATCATGGAATTTATTGTGAACAAACGCGTACTGTATCTCACCTGACATGGATGTTCAAAATGTCACACTTCCGTCAAAGATACTGTACACAAAAACAAAAAACTCTTACAAATGAACACTCAATAACTACCATGATAAACATATGCACCACGATGTAGGCTCTAATATCACATACACACCGCTCTCTCACACACAAAAATTCCATCTATGTGCTAATGGGGGAAAAAAGAACCATGTACTCTTCATTCATCTGCCCTGCTCACATGTGTATAAAACACTCAGTATGGTGCTGGATTGTGTCAGTCTGAGCAAAAGCTTTAAGCCATCATGACGCATTGGCTGCAGTGCCCAACCTCATCTGGGCAAATCATAGAGTAAAAAATTAAATAAATAGCAGTAGGAGTGGAAGCCACTCACCATGCCGGTTCACCATGGCCTTTGACCCCTAACCCATCACAGTCCCCCTGACTGTGAAGGGTTAGGGCTCAAAGGCCATGGTGAACCGGTGAGTTTTTAATGATGACTTGAAGATGGCCAGGGAAGCAGCATTGCGGATCTCAGCAGGAAGTACATTCCAGATGGTGGGGGCCGCAACACTGAGCGCCCTGTCACCAACGGGTGAATGGAGAGATTGTAAGTGAGGAGGAGTGTTTTGTACTGAATCCGGGACTTGACCGGCAGCCAGTGAAGATGGAGGAGGGTGGGGGTGATGTGTTGCCAGGGCTTGGTGCGGGTGAGAAGCCTGGCGGCAGAGTTCTGGACGTATTGGAGCCTCTCCAGTGCTTTGCTGGGAATCCCGGACAGGATTCCATTGCAATAGTCGAGGGGGGAGGTGATGAAAGCGTGTATTAGCGTTTCTGCTCAAACTCTCTGACTCAGAGTCAGAGAGTGAAGGCCAGAGTCTGGAAATGTTTTTGAGGTGGTAGAAAGCCGATTTGGTGACAGATTTGATGTGCGCCTGGAAGGAGAGGGTGGTGTCCAGGATGACTCCCAGGTTGCGGACTTCAGTGGACAGAGAGATGGAGCAGACGTCAGGAGCAGGTCTCCAACCTTCCGGAGCTGCGCCTTGGGAGCCACAATCATGAGCTCTGTTTTATTGCTGTTTAGTTTGAGCAGGTTTGCTGACATCCAGTTTTTTATGTCCTATAGGCAGTTGACAAGGGATTGAGGGGGGAGCTGAGTGGACGGTTTGGTGCAGAGATAGAGCTGTGTGTCATCAGCGTATGAATGAAAGCTGAGACCATGGTGGCGGATGATTTGACCAAGTGGGAGCATGTAAATGGTGAAGGGGAGGCGTCCAAGCACAGAGCCTTGAGGTACACCTTTTGATGTACTATTAACAAGGGTTTCTATGGCGATGGTCTTATCTGTAATTAGGATCTGAAAGTAGTTTGTGTCTTATAATGTGCAGATTTTGAAGCTCCTTGAGAAAAAGAATGTCTGGGCTTCCTGAAGATTTGGTCAAGGCATAATTTATAGACATGTTTTACTTTTTGCTTTTAAAAACCCTACAGGGCACCATTAGACTTGTCTTGGATTTCACCGAGTCCTCTATTGATTTGGGCTGTGGGCCGACCTGGAAATATGCATTGGTGGTGTAGCCCTAAATTGTCTTTCAAGCCAAAAACAGCGCAAAGTAAGACCAGAAACAGTTGGTTAGGCTATGGGCATATTGTATTTGTGTGGACTCACTATTACTAGCTATCTTTAAAGCAGCCTCACATAAAATACACATTGTTTTCACACACACATGTAAATAATATGTACACATGACCAAATATGTATATATGTTCAAATTAGGAGGAGGCGTGTGGTGCAGTGGGTTATGCCTTGGTGTTGGGATCAGGGGGTCACAGGTTCAAACCCCACTGCAGTCAGCATGTCTTTGTGTCCCTGGGCAAGACACTTCACCCCAAATTGCTCCTGTGGGGATTGCCCACAGTATTGAGCATGTAAGTCGCTTTGGATAAAAGCGTCTAACAAGTCACATGTAATTTAATTCATTTCTTATTTTATAGTTATTTACCATTTTCAATTTGTATCTTTGATTTTATCCTTAATTGTATTAATCTTTGTGAATCTGCTGTCCTGTTTTTCAATCTTACCCTGTTGCTAAACTACTGAATTTCCCCACGGGGATTAATAAAGGTCCTTATTTTCTTATCTTATCTTGTATAATGTTTGGATGGGTGACACCAAGATGAACGACTATGACCTTTAAACTTGTGAACATGAGCAGTTTTGGTGGTGAGTTTCTTGTTGTGCTACACTTTGAGAGGAGAGGCAGTGCTGTGCTTACCTTTGGACCCTGCTTTCAGCCCTGCTCACCAGTGCACTTTTTTTATGCATCTAAAATGAAGCACTTCACTCAACCAATGATGAGGCAGTGTGTGCACTAGACAGGTGTATGTCTCAAACATTTACATTTACTGGTGCTTTCAACTGGAACTTACCAATGTCAGATAATTGGAGGTAATTTAATTATATTTTCAAATGAATCTACTCATTACCTCTATGGAATTGTGGTCGTTTTGTCACATTATCTCCCTAATTGCATCCTCCTCTGTCAGACTACAACCCATTCCATAGTGGAGAAACAGTGGCGGTTCTAGAACATTTTACATGGGGTGGCAAAGGGGGGGCAAGAGGTCATGCCAGGGTGGCATGGGAGGGCGGACAGTACGTGGTATTTTATACTGTATACAACCTACTTATTGTTAATTCATGCCCTAACACAAGTGTTCTTAATGCACAAGATAAAAAAGGTGTTCAGACAAACAGTCGGATGCCCTTTGAGTCCCCCAAGCTTACTTCAATAATTTTAAATGAAAGGAAACTAAAAAATGTATTTTAAAGCAATGAATTAATGGAACAGGTTGTTTTGCATTACAATGTTGGTTGTCTTAGTATTAGACAGACATATTTGCATATCCTCACTAAGCATTATTACATATTAATTTCATATTAAACAAATCAAAATGGCCAATTATCCCAAAATGTAATAATCGTATGCTTGTCAACTTTAACTGATCAAAAAGAAATTTTGAAAAAATACTTGAATTATCTATGAAATTGCAATATTGACACACGTCCCGCAGTTTGTTTCAACCCTGTCACGCCATACCATTTACCCTCCTATTAAAATAATGGATCAGTCCACGTGTCATCTGCATTGAGGGAATTACATCACAGAAGTCTTTTCAAGGAAAGATGGCAAAGAAAGGCAAGTGTCAGTTTCTTCTCTTACCTATATTTCAGTTTTTGTATTTTCAGATTAAGATTGACAAGCTCAACATTTCAACTCTGTTATATGAATTAATAATAGTAAATAATTGTTTATTACAAAATAAACAATATATTTGCAAAATATTACAATTTTGTAATGTCCTTGACTTCCATGTGGTGCCATATCTTAGCTTAACATGGTCTCATGGCTACTTCTTGTCAAAAACTTCAACCCTGTTACATTTTTTCAAAGAAGTTCCTTGTAATTATTTATATTTTGTGCCTGAGGTGGGAACATGTAAGTAGTCCACTACCAGATGTTATGACCAAACATTTTGGTTTCATTTTTCAAAGATGTAAATACTTAAAAGGCACCCGATTCAGAGAATACTCAGAATTCTGTTTACTGGTACAGTAAAAGTATTTAGTTATGATTTAAGTACACAAATGGCATCACCCATCTCTTCAGAAAGCTAATGGTGACCTGTGCAGCAACACATTTCAATCAATATTTGTCAATACTAAGAGCTAGATTGTGCTGCTGTGATGGAATATGTAAGGAGAATAAGAACATACCATGTGGTCCAGCTGGAGTCTCCTCTGCCTCCTGATCCCTGCCTCTGTCCCTCTTTCTGACACTTCATCTTTATTCCTCACGTACATTTCTTCTTCTTATCTAATGTCTTCATCTCCTCCTCCTTTTCCTCCTGCTCTGAACTTCCTGGTCTCTTCAGTGAACTCTCTTTTCCTTTTCCTCTTTCTGTTCGTCCTGATCACTTCTCATATATGTCTTTTTGTTGTTGTTGAATCACTCCTAGTACTCTGGCCTGCAAGAGTCTACTTGTGAAAAGCACTGGTACAAATGCTTGTATAACTTTACACGTTAGGGCCATGTAGCTAATAAGTAGCATATCATAAATATAACATCAGAAATTATTTTTCAAACGCACACAGGCAGTTGTGTTTAGATCCAGTTTTTACGGTAAAGGATGTATCCTGGTTTCATTGATCTGGCCTCATTGCTGTGATGTGTAGTTTACGTGGATTTAATAGTACCGCCTAGTTTAGCAAAGTGATCGATCTCCCAGCTAGCGCTGTCTGCGTAGCATTTTGTAACGTAACGCCGTAAACTTGTAATATAAATCCCAGGAGTCATAGTGATTATTGATTGCTCACAAACATGTATTGAAGCAGGGAGAGTGAGTTGAGGAATGCTATAATATTTAAGTAGTGTTTTTCTTTTTTCAAAAGCTTATGGGGGGAAGCAGACAAGGCAACAGCAGAGGGATGTACGGATGAACGGATGGACGATCAGCAGCACTTCTGAGGTAGCTGGGCGGGCTTGTCAGTCAGTCTGGTAGTCTTGGTGCCAGGAGCGGCCGGCACCTCTACGTCCACGCGCTCTGACATCTTTACACAGATGATTTCCACCAGGCGCTCGAAGACCTGCTGCACATTGATGTTTTCCTTGGCGCTTGCCTCGTAGTACTCAAAGCCTTCAAAAGGAAACAGAAGGTTGAAACATTTTAGTGAATTCATGCAAATGATATGCAGGCTGATTATATATTTCTCAAAATGTTCAAATTTAAATGCAAGTAGTCCAAAAACAGTCAGAATCAGTGGGAATTGACAAACTGTCTGATTTGGGTTTCATAAACAGTGACCTGATACATGGGGCAAAAGCAAAGAGGGAATATAAATGTTTGTTTTCATGATGTTGACAACATTTTAAAGAAAAACTAAATAATTTTATTTATTTATATTATATATATATATTATTAATTATTTATATAGTTTAGCCCAGTTTAGAAAAACTGGGCTAAACTGCTTATGTAAAATAAACTGATACAGGAAACTCAGTTGAACTGGACAATTTTTTCACAGCTTTTCTGACATGCATGAGAGATTAATAGGGGATAGTATAGAATCAAGAATCTCTAACTCCCCTTTCCTTGTGCAACGGCCTAAACATTCAAGACTGTTTTTCTACTAAACTTGAGGTGTGGTTTTATCTATCCGAGCATCTCAAAGTGTGTTGGCTGTATTCAGATTATTCTTCCTACTTTAAAATATCCATTTGTAACCTGGGATACCAAATGTTTGAATGATGTTGTTTGAGTCATGCAAATGTAATCTGTTGCTGCTCACAAAACCCTTTGTTCTATCTTCCTGTACAGAGTAAAACTTTGCACAGCAGACAAATTGTTGTTTCAGTGTCTCAGCCAGCAGAGTAAATGTATTAAAGACAGTTTGAGGTTAGTTCCATGCAGTGGAAACCAGCATTGTGCATAATCCAAACACCTTTTTGGCCTTTGGCAAAAGGCAATACATTGTTATTATAAAGGTTTTCATCACCACACAGAGTGAAAGCATTTTCTACTACAGTTTAAGTAGTTCACACTAGTTTAGCCCCTCTTTCTTACAACACATGGATTTGTCTTCAACATATGCAATTGTATAGGCAATTTAAGGGGGATCAGCTTGAGATTGGAGAATATCATAAATTTGGAAAATAATATTATATCGTTTAATAATAGTAAAGCATAAATTTGATGAGAAATGAAAAGCTGCCGAAATCAACCCCTCACTTATAATGTTAGTTCATATTATCACAAATCAAAACTTTAAATCTTCTATTTCCGGGCATATGATTGTTGAGAACGAGTCTGATGGGTATTCCAGAATTAATAGCGATGAAAAAAAACATTTCAAATTAAAAATAGATTTTTATTAAATGTTGTATTTACAACGTTTAATACAAATCTGTTTTTAATTTGAAATGTTTTTTTTTTATCAAACTAAACCCTGTTTTTGATACATTATCTTGTTTATTTTTTTCCCCTGTCGAGAAACATTGAGGGAGATTTTAAAACAAAAACTTAGTATCAGCGAATGCTCCCACTTTACAGTTTGAGGAAGTTAAGTTAATATGAAACACCCTCTTGAAGCCAAAATTGAGTACTGTTGTATAGAGTGGTGCAGTGACGAGTCCTAAAACCCGGAAGTGAGTCAGCACTTTACCACTACGGGTTCCCTCGTCTCAGAGTCAATGGGATTTCTCCATAGGATTTAGGAAAATAGCTGGAAATAAGGTCTGTGGTC
>NW_011337880.1:0-2039 GCF_000735185.1 Notothenia coriiceps
AAAGTAACAAACACAATGCAATATCCTTTTCAATTTCAAAGAACACAAATTGGGTTGTATACATTAACAAATAACTATAAAACAACAATACTGTAGTACAAAATGAATGGCGTGAATAAAACCGAAATAGACGTGTTGTAGCGGTTCGCTGCTGATTACTACGCACCGCCCCCCACCCGCACGGGCCGAATATCCTGAGCCCGAACAATGGTATTCGGGACAGCCCTACTTCTAACGAGGGTCTATCATGGATGTATAGGGGTCAACGGGAAAAGTCTCCTGCACCCCAGGCTGAAAACAAGTGACTTATCAGTAACTTTAGACATCGTAACACAATTTTAATCGATATTTAACTGGAGATCCTACATTTTACTGACACCAACTATATCATATTTACCTATGAAAAATATACGTATACAATTAAAGTATTTTTTATGACAATGTAGAATGTGCAAAGAGGTGGGGTGGACCGGTCGCCATGGTTATTGTACTTGTTTACTTCATATAGCAATACAATCGAGATAAACTACTTTTGAATTCATTATTGAATTTTACAAATAACAATGCGATTAATCGCAGAAAATCATGCGATTAATCACAATAAAAAATTATAATCGTTGTCCAGCTAGTTTATACATGTGTGGTTGGGGAAATGTACAGTATGTATGGTTTGATGAAAAATAAATAGCGCACAAATACCTGGGTAGTTTTGTCGCTGAGGCCTCGCAGCAGCAGGGTGATGACATGGACAGAAGCTCTCCTCACTTCCGCCTCCTTCTCTGTCTTTATCAGAGCAGTAAGACAAGAGCTGAGCTACACACACACACACACACACACACACACACACACACACACACACACACACACACACACACACACACACACACACACACACACACACACACACACACACACAGTAAATGGACTGTACTTATATAGCCTTTTATCCAGTCTACGATCCCCAAACAATTTCATTCATACAGTGCAATGTGCCATTTGTGCTCAAGTAAGCTAACAATCATACAACACATTCACACGCACTGTTGGCCATTGGTAACAACTCAGGGTTAAGTACCTTGCCCAAGGATACATCCACATGTTGACTGCACAGGGCTGGGATCAGACCCACGACCTTCAGATTGAAAGATGACTGCAGTCCCTCGCAGCCAGTCGCCCCACACAACTTATATATTTACAGTGTTATAAACATGAGGTCATAGGCAATTAGCTAATAATGGAATCATTATGTCAGGTAAGTGTGACAGCACCATCTATCACAAAGACCAATCAGCTGCTGAGGTGAGAGCCAGAACTTAGATTTTTTACATTTTAATAATAAATGCATCATATTGGTGCACTTCGGAGGAACATTTAAAGACGAAATCCATTAATAGATAAGAGCTCTGATAAAATATTTCAGACACAGCGCAGCAGTTTGAAAGACAGATTTTTCTTATAACCACAATGTGCTGCAGCTAGGCTGGGTGATACTGCATGGATAAAGTCACATATCACAATATTTTCGACTATGTATGATATACAAATAAAATATAGAATGTCTATACATCTTCCAGTGCAGACTAACAACCTGCCTGTTTTTGATGTAGTTATGCCAACAATTAAAAAAAACATCTGTATGAGGCACTTAGGAAGGATTGCTTTAGTTGAAGCCAATGCAGTATTACACAAAGGTTTTGGCTTATTGAAAGCTAATGTAGCTGCAGGATTCTTGCATTTTGAGTTTGTTTCATCATGGCTAAATGCACTTATTGTATGTAGTTTTGGATAAAGCATCAGCTAAATTGATGTATACAGGGCCCAGCCCTGGCGGTGTGTTTACTGTCCCCTGCTGAAACCTCCTCTCACCTCCTGGGCCAGCGCTGGCAGGGCGGAGTCCAGCCGGGGACACAGCTCCCCCAGGTTAGACAGGCTGCTGGCCCGCACGCCAGGGTCCGGGTCCCTGGTTCCCTGCAGGAAGACTCCCACCAGAGAACGCCCGAAGTGGGGCGCAAGTTCCCCTGGATAAGGAGGGGGGGGGG
>NW_011337881.1:0-2332 GCF_000735185.1 Notothenia coriiceps
CTGCCCCCCCCTAGAACCGCCCCTGCAGAGATGAATAAAGTATTCATTGCACCTGGAAGAGGACGAGCTTAAAAGCCTCAGTTCCAAAAGCAGCAGCAGCAGAAGAAGAGGAGGGATGGTGTTTCTGACTCTCAACCTTATATTTGTATTGTTTGTATATAAGTTAAATCCTTTGAATTTGATGTTGTTTGAATGTGTCTTTCTGCGGTTGATTTGTGTCAGTGGTGAAACTTTGTTAGCTCCCAAGGAAGGCCTAAATATGGGGCGTAACATTGTTGGTGCTCAACTCAAAGCATTGTAAAAATGTAATAAAATTCACCGTGAACTTTTATGCATGGAGGGATTTCAGTGTTTTAATCATTTGCAAAAAACAAACTGCAAGTCTGTCAGGACCTCGACACAAACTGATGGACCCAAAATGCACCCAGAGACAAAGTCTTGAATGTAAAAAAAAAGTGTATTTAATTTCACAGGTCAGGTAATCCCTCTTAACAGAGTAGGTGGTGGAAATAACATAAAGCGCTCACAAGGAGGAAAAAACTAGTGTAGCAAAAAGAGAACTTAATAAAAACTTAAGCCTAACAAAATAAACAAAACAACAAAACCTGACATGAGTGAAAGCGATCCTTTCTGAGCTGAGACCATTCGGAGAAACGAACAAGACGAACGGACACAGGACAGGGGAGAGACAGGACTATTTAAACATGAGGTGAGTGGGAACAGGTGGGAACAATCAGGGGCGGGGCAGACGCTGATGATGGCGGGAAAAACACACAAGGGGAAGGAGACACAGGAAATTAAACACAAGAGGTAAGTACAAAATAAAACAGGAAATGACAGACAAAATACATAGACATAACTAACACATTTGACGAGACACAACAAAGTGAATGTCTGTGTCATTACTTGTTCAAGTTTCTCATCAGCGCTTGGACATTTTTTGGGACATTTTAGAATCAGTAGGCTAAGGGGGAATTATTTTAAGCTTATTTTGCTTTTTTTGACAACTAGTGCAGCGCCTTTGCCCCACTGTTGCAAAGTTGTTGCTTTTCTATTGTCTATTCAAAATGTACTAATGCTAAAATTGTCCAAATTGCACCAGTTGCGTCCCGCGAAATAGTGCTCAAAGTGCTCTCATTTATTATTTATACTATGCATACTATTTATTTCGTGCCTGCTATTTCTCAGAACATTTTTACCATATGATATTTCCAGTTCCCATCGAACCCAGGTCTATTCTTTGGTCCTGACTGAATGCATCGGACGCCCTCTCTGCTTTTAGCTTAGGAACTTAAAGAAAGCAGCGTGGATATGAAAGACAGTGAGGAGTAATCTGTGGAGATGATGGATGGCTCTGAAATCTCTGAGTTATGAGACGGACTGACTCAAACTGCTTTTGTAAAATATCCTGGATCTTCAGAGAGAACACATGAGCCTAATTAATGGATGCTGTGTCTGGACGTGTAATAGTGTCTGAAAACAGTCTGATGTCAGCCCTCTAATCATTCAGATTTACAGCAGGAAGCCTCCGAGGAACATCATTAGGACGTCCATACTCAGTGTTTCCCTTTCACTGCAATTATTCTGCTCTGCATTAACCAGGGGGTAAATGTACCTTAGTACATTTTATTTCAGTATAGCACGAGGTAATTGTACTTTATTAAGGTATTTATTTGTATGCTATACTTTTCTAAAATGAACTATTTACTTCTTACTCTACAGCTTTTCATAAACAGCTTTTATTACTAGTTACTTTACAAATATGTATATATATTTAATAACATATGTCAGTTTGCTTTAAATTAAACTAGAGAACTAATTGCTCGATTAATTAACTAGTCAGTTTATTGGCTTTTATAAACATTTTAGTCATTTTCTTGTTTATTGTGAAAAATATCATGTGTTTATGTAGTGTCTCTACTTTAAAGAGTCCTCTCCTGCTGATGTTCAGGTGTATATCAGTATGTAGTGTCTCTACTTTAAAGAGTCCTCTCCTGCTGATGTCCAGGTTTATATCAGTATGTAGTGTCTCTACTTTAAAGAGTCCTCTCCTGCTGATGTTCAGGTGTATATCAGTATGTAGTGTCTCTACTTTAAAGAGTCCTCTCCTGCTGATGTTCAGGTGTATATCAGTATGTAGTGTCTCTACTTTAAAGAGTCCTCTCCTGCTGATGTTCAGGTGTATATCAGTATGTAGTGTCTCTACTTTAAAGAGTCCTCTCCTGCTGATGTTCAGGTGTATATCAGTATGTAGTGTCTCTACATGTCTCCATGCTTTAATGTTCAAAAAGCTCTTTATTTTTCTCATACTGCCTGTGCTGGAGCACCTCTT
>NW_011337882.1:0-3804 GCF_000735185.1 Notothenia coriiceps
AAGGCACTGGAGAGCACTTATTCATTAACACCCTTTAATGAAGCAAACTAATGCCTTAACTCACTCAAATAGTCGTTTACTTATTTCGGTGAAACGAATGTGCGTAGAGTTTTAAAGGATGCGGATAGTCTCACCTTGATTCTGACGCATTGCTTAACGTTTTAAAGATCTATTCTCACCCACTATCTTTGTTTGTGACGTAAATAGTGTAAGAGTCACGTTTCTGACTGTTGCCTGTCAGTTCTGTTGCTATGGTTCCGTTGTTATGTGTACTGAAACGAGAGCCGGTATAATTCCACGCGCGAAAACAAAATAAAAATTGGAATACGTTATTTTAGAGGTATGAAGGGTTAACGTTACATCTTAGGATAATTTTTTCATGTTCTGTATACACACTAACATATAAGGGTATACTTAGTGTGGTTACTCCATGTTTACTAGCTATAAGATTAACGTTACATCACTGTTTTTCACTTCTTACTAAGTCAGCCAGAGTGCAGATATCACCATTAGATTCACAAACCTGAAACATCATCCATTTCTTCACTGCTGGTGATGACATTGTTGTCAGCTGCTGATACTGCTGCTTCTGCTGCTGCAGCTTGTGGCGCCTGCTTCAATGAAAATAACGTTCTAATATCCATAACTTTATAGGCTATTAGCTTAAAACTCGTCAGGCTCTAGGAAGGATCACTTCTTCGTCAGGGCAGGGAAGGCTACGCAGTACGCAGGCTAATGTCGCGCAGCAGCTGCCTCTCTGGTGGACTTTTCAGAAAACATCCGGGGCTTGAGCCCAAGTAGCCACCCCCTAGCGCCGCCACTGGTCTCGAAGTCAACAGTTTTTTTAAAGTGTTTTTGTTAGATACCTGAAATAAGGTCTTTGGTTAACACAAGCTTATTAGATTCAGGTTAATGTTTTACGCCATAAAATACGCCATTAAATACTTTGCATGTGAATGTCTAATGTGTCGAAAAATCAGAGGTCAACAAGCCACTCAATGAGACTGAAGGTCATCATAAAAATTTAATATATCGATGCAAGTTAGCTTTTTACTTCAAGCTATTGCATTTACACTTCAAAAATCATAAAAGTGGTGTAAACATTTGGAAATTATCCTGCTGAAAAAAAACACAAGTATCATAAAAGTGTGTTCGTCACAGATCTTATTTCCTGCAATATTACAAAACCCATGGAAAATTCTCAGCTTTTTGTCGAGGGAGCCCTTGCGATTGCTAACTTCAGGGTCAGCCTGCTAAAATATGGCATCCCTGTATTGTATACGACTCCCAGTTGGAAAGGCATGTTAGCCATCAACTAATTGGATATCAGTAGAGTGAAATGAGTAGATGCCAAACAAATCACAAACTCAAAGTCCATGACATGCAAGACACCAAGCATATAGACCCGTCCTTAAAAACAAAAAAGTATAATGTCGAAAGTTTCTCCCCAACAGTTTGGAGATACAGTACATAATTTTTCCCCGTCTCCATTTCTGATCAAGCTAATTTCTCTCTCTCTCTGTGGAGCTTGTGCCTGGCTTGCCCTAAGCCACATGTATGGCTCTTCCTCTACTTCAGCCAAAATCCCAACCACCCCCTCCCCTCCTCTCCTCGTCATAGGCTGGTGCCAACCCCTTTTCACCAGCTAATACCACTTCAACCTTTTTTTACCCTCCTCCTCCTCCCACCCTGAGGACTTGCATTCAATCGCGCTATCTACCAGCAGCAGCCCTGTCAAATACCCCGGCATCGAGCGAGGCAAATCAGCCTGGAGAGGGTAGAGGGGTTTAAGGGTGACCACGGTGAGAGATAAAGAGACAGCACGGGATAGAAAAAAGGGGGCTGAAGGGAATGGGGAGACGACTCAAAAATAGGAACAGAGGAAGGAGACAGTGAAAACAAGGTGGAGGATTCAAGAGAAGAAGATGTGAGACTATAGGCTTGACAGATGAAAGGATAGATAGAGAGGTCGAAGTTTTATGAATAGAGGGAGAGCCGGAGCAAGAGAGGATGGTAAAATATTGAAAATTCATATTTTGTTAATCCGAGATGCATTGGTTCCTCCCTTCCACCTTCATCCCTCCTCCCATCCTCCCTGACTTGTAAGGGAGGGGGTGAATATAAGCTGTCTATTGTATGTCTGAGTCTCGGTCTGAAACACCAAAGCAGTTCCTCTCTTTGCTACAATCTGAAACATGTGACCTGCTGCTGGCTGAACACATTGGTGATACATAAAGACAATTTCAGTCACGAAATTCAGCAGTGGAACAGGCTTATTCCAAAAATATTAGGTGATACATATTCAATAGGTTGGTGAAATCATGCACTTTGATTGGTTGATAGGTGTGATGAAACTGGCATTGAAGTGCAATATAAAGCTGTTTGAAAGTTTACCACAGCGCTGCAGCTGAGGAAGAGATGTTTACTGTTTGCTAACCGTGCTTTCAGTGCTGTACGTTGCATTCAAGAGGTTGGCTTGACACCAGAAAAAAAAGAAAAATCGAACTGGCAATTTAAAGGTGTCTACTGCCTATTTTTTTACCAGATTTCCCCATGTTTAAAAAAATGTGCTTGTCTGGTGGGAGAGGTTTTAACTCACTTCAATTGCTTTGCGTCTCCACTGCACTTTCAGTAGGCTCCAATGGAACACAAATTACCACATATTTCTCTGTACACCCATACCAGTAATTCATTTTTTTCCCTCCTTAACTCTGAAATGTGTGTATAAAATTCATATTAATTAAAAGAGGAAAAACACTATTAAAGTGCTCTCAAGGCCGGAAGACAGATTGTGAAAATTGAGAAACTTCTAGTTTAAAAAAAAGCAAGTTAATTAGCATTTTGCAATTATGAAAATGTGATTTATTTTACTGGAATACAATATTTCCAAGCGTATAGTAGAGTATGTATGATTGACAGGTCTTTCAGTACCTAATTACTGTATATATTACAAGACAACACATTACTGATGTTTCAATATCTCATTGGTATTGAGAGTGGTAGTAGTTCAGGGGCAGCTGGTCTACTTTATCTATACGAGTGCTTTATATCAGCCGAGCCATAAGTGTAGTAGAGTCAAAGGTATTTTCATCTTAAATGTATTCGGATAAACCACTGCATCCCAGGTCATGTTACAACCGCTCATATGTTAAGGATGTGTTATTTTTGCACATCAAAGAATTTTCCATTTTAAAGTTGGTTCTCACTTCAGAATTAACTGAGATTTTTCCAATGAACAGAGATAGCGGCCAGCAGTAAATAAAGTCCATGCTGCCAAAAATGTATCTACATGGATGACACCAGATCAAATGATATGTTCCCTTTATGGTTATTTTCCACACGGAGCTTTATAGCCCTGTGAAATATATTAAACTGTGTCTAAAGATCAACAGCGTTTCTCTATTCTTATTCATACACTCTCATTCACATCAAAATGTCTATACTGAACAATCCACCGGTTAAAGACCTACATTGTTTTTCAAAAAGGTGTGTGTAACTGCATTATTAAAGTAATCCTCTCTTTATACTCCCTACCCCCCTTCCTCCTCAGTTTACAGTGTGGTGTTATTCTTTGAAAATGTCTCTTTCCGCTCGCTCAACTTTTTCTCCTCCTTTCAGTCCACATGATTGATTTTCAATCTCTCAGAACCCTCCCTCTCCTCTTCTCCATCCTTCTCCTCGGGATCCTCTGTTTGAGAAGAACCTTTAAACATATGAGGTGAGGAGTTGAGAGGATGCGAGTCATAAAGCAACTCTGGCCCCCGGCTACAGCTACAAACAGAGATAGGTGTGGGATAAGTGTAT
>NW_011337883.1:0-3234 GCF_000735185.1 Notothenia coriiceps
GAGGGTTTCACTTTGATCAGTTCCTTCAGTCACACGTTCACATCTCCTCCTCAGACTGAGCCTATGTTCATCTAGAACCTCCTGCAGACCACTATCTGCTGGAAGAGAAGGAAACAGGAGAGAATGAGGGAAATGCTCTGAGAATCTAATTATAACAATAAAACAACAACAAACAGACTGAGTTTAAATGTTGTATAAACAGCTTACTGTCTCTGCTCTACAACAGTATACCTATTCAAAAACAAAGGAACCAGGAAGAGGAATAAAACGCTGCGTGTGTTCGGCCTCTTACCTCGTACAGTTCTGGTCTGACTGGCTGTCTGCAGGCCAGCTCTGGTTCTGGATCTTTCTCCACACTGGGGACATGAGGGGTCTCCTGATAGAGGTCTCTGCTCCCAGTATGAGGTGATGCACTGTCTGCAGAACCAGTGTCCACAGCTGGTAGATACTGGATCCTTCAGGACGTCCTGACACAGAGCACAGCTGGACAGCTGCTCCTCCACAGGAACAGCACTTTTCCTCTTCCGTCTGTGGAGATGAACACATCCTTTACAGCACTTTACTTTAGTGGAGCTGATTCTCACCAATGGGCAGAGCGTCACAAATGTCTCACTCAAGATTAAATGTGTCACGCTGCACGAATACGCAGGTGACATGAATTTCACATCTTCACTTTCTTGGTGTTGCCAGGCACGGATCTGGGTCTTTGCATTGACTCTACATGTAATCACACAAAGCTCTGTTATATCTGCTAATGCTAAACACAACCAGCTCACCAGGTTATCACTATTATTAAGAAACATCTTTAAAATACATATCATAAACATGCCCAAGTAGTAAATAATGTTTGGGACGATATATTTAGTTTTTAGTGAGTATTTATCAATATCTTTGCCATTTAAAACGTTTTGATGCCACTGATACAATGATGCTATAAATGCATATTGAAATATCCTCAACTAATGTTTGCTTGCTGTACTCTACTGCCTTTGTTCTGTACAAACTGCACACATGATATTATTAAAGAACAGTTTAATGTGTTAGATAACATAAAAACTGAGTCCTCTTCAGGTCAGGTTACAGCAGAAACTCTTACTTTGTGTCTGAGGGTCCAGGTTCATTACTGAAGTTTGGAGGAAAGTCTTTAGACCCGTCACTCTTCAGAGACAGACAGCTGGGGACTGGAGACTCTGCTCTCTGTCTGTGGAAACAACACATGTTTTAAACATCATTAGTTCATTAAGAGAGCACATTTTGACTTCTGTCTGTATGTAGATTATTTACTGTCGCTGATGACGCCAGGGATCAAGAGTTCAACTTTGTTACTGTACTGTTTGTCGAGACGAAAGTCAGTATAAAAAGGAAGTAAAATAATATCCAGGGTATATGCAGGAATCCTGAAGTCAAATTTAATACCTTTTAAGACCTTTTTTAAGACCCTTTCCATACATTTTAAGACCTCATCGCAACTTTGAGTTCTAACCGGTTACATTGGCAACACACTTTACTATATTGATTGTAAGATAGCAAAACTAAAGAGAGTGCAGACAGACTACTGAAGCCTCCTTTCCACATGAACTTTAACCTCTCTGTGAAGGTCAGGTTTAATGCAGTATGCTGCCTTTTTACTTCTGTAGACTCTGTGCTCTTTCATTCCAGTAAAACTCCTCAGAAACCATTAGAAACCAGTATTTGACCAATAAACAAAACAATTGACAAAACTTTGAACTATGAAATATATTAAACTTTGGTGAGCTTCAGCGGGGTAATGCCGGAGCTCCCTCACAAATACCCAGGGGTTAAATTGGGCTGGGGCTGTCCGGGGCTAAGCCCTGGCACATAGGACGATGCTCATCACCCTCACACATTTGTCATATGTTTACAAAAAAGGATATATATGTTAAGACTTTTCTCGTTCTTAATATAGACTATATTTAGGGTCTATATGTGTTGACTTTACTTTAAAATAGCAGATCTCTGTGACCGGATATAGTTTGGCTTAGACCCCGGCCCCACAAGGACGCATACGATAAAACGCATACGCAAGCGCAAAAAAGTCTTCCGTTCACACGCATTCGATTCATTAACGTGTCCGTTCACACTAGACCGCTGGAAATGCTGGAAACGATGTAGTACATATGTCCCGCCTGTAAGTGGCGCTACTGCCGCCCGAAATACACCAAAAGCAGCGAAGAAGACCCCGGAGCATGGTTGCCATGGTTGCCCTTCTGTTTATTCTCCGCGGTGGACGGCGTGTTCTCCTGCTGTATCTCTCAGGTAGTCCACCAGCAGATGAAAAACACCCACTTCCTCTTCCAAGGAAGGAGGGGACCGTGCGGCAGTTTCCGTAAAAATTTTTTTCCGCCGGTCAACATGTCAGTTAAAGTTTAAATCTTCCGTACAAAATTAGAAAAGTGCCGGTCAGAGGTCTTCTTTGTTATTTATTGAGCTTTAAAACAAATTGATAACGACTCTTTTCTCTGTATAATAATATAATAATATTTAATAAACGGTAACTGCCTCTCTTTTCCTCCCCCTCTTCTGACAGCCCAGCAGCAGCAGGAGACGTGGGTAGAGGGAGGCGGGCTATTTCATCGTTATCAGAAAATGATCATATAGGGCTTACACACGGAGCCGTTGGACCCCCAGAGCGTTGCGTATGCCAGTCTACCCACCTTGGGACCCGTTACCGTTGTCGTTTAGTTCCCCCCCCCACAGAGCGGAGCAAGGCAACGAAACTTAAAATAATAAGCAGCATTTTACGCCGCGCTATGCATGGGGCCGCCTTGGGGGGTTTCCCGACATGTCGTTTCAGTAAATTAAAGGGTGTTTCATGTTGTCGTTGCTGTGGACCTTCTTAATACCTTGGAAAATGCCGTTTAATACTTTTTAATACTTTTTAATAGCCTTAATTTTAGCTAAATTGATTTATCAACTTTTAATACTTTTTAAGACCCCGCGGACACCCTGGAAAAAGGTTGAGAAGCACTGCCCTACAGTGTTGCCAACTCCATAGTAAGGAAAGTAGCTATTGGCTGTCCGAAAAGTCGCCAGAAGTCCCTAAATGACATCATCGCCTAATTTGCATATCATGTAACTCGAGTAAATCCAGACAACAGTAGATCAGAAATGTCTCTATTAGAAAAAGTAGAAATAGTTTTAGCAGTTTTTAGTAGAAATATCCCTTACAATAAAGGCAATAGGCTATAGTATGCCCGTCATCTCCAATAAATG
>NW_011337884.1:0-4543 GCF_000735185.1 Notothenia coriiceps
TACTTCTCACATGTTGAACACAAATACCTGTACTTTCTACTTCTTACATGTTGAACACAAATACCTGTACTTTCTACTTCTTACATGTTGAACACAAATACCTGTACTTTCTACTTCTTACATGTTGAACACAAATACCTGTACTTTCTACTTCTCACATGTTGAACTCAAATACCTGTACTTTCTACTTCTTACATGTTGAACACAAATACCTGTACTTTCTACTTCTCTCATTTTCCAAACAGGCTGGTTCCTTTAGTCTGAATGTGTGTTTGGTGGCGTGATCATTATTATTTAGAGTCATTGCGTGCCTATTGATTTGAACACGATCCGTGTATCCATCATTTCCTGGTCTTCTCTAAAGAAGAGGGACCAATGAAAACGTTGTCATGTTGCCGTTGTTCAGCATGGAAACATTCATTAGCTAACAATGACATTATTGTTCTATTAATATAAAGGGAGGTCAGGTACTCTTTAAAACAGCTGCTAGTTATGGGTACTTTTTACTGAAGTACATTTCAAAGCCTCTTTACTTTGACTTGAGTAAAGAAGTTTAGTCAGTACTTCTACTTTTACCAGAGTATTTTTAAACACGAGTATCTGTACTTCTACTTTTACCAGAATTATTTGAGTAAAGGATGTGTGTACTTTTGCCATCTCTGCTAATAGCCGACAGTTCCTCTGAAGGCTCGTTGTGTTTCTGCTCCAGGGTTTTGATGGCATGTTGGCTGTTGGGTCGTTGACCCCCAGGTGGCAGGTGTCTTCTTCACTGCAAAGCTCAGACAAGGGCAAAGTCATAAAAAAAGAAGTTGCATACTTTTCCAAAAAACGTGTCAAGGTTCCCTGTTAAAAGTGTTTATTTGGCCGTCACAGTGACGCACATTAAGAACACTTCCAACGTGTCCTTGGCCGCCTTCTGTGCAGGAAGTGAAGAAAACTCTGAGAGTCTGTCGGATAGACGAGCGTTAGACGCCACTTTACTCAAGACTTCTCAAAGATTGAAAGGTTTTATTGCCATATGCACAAAGCTACAGTGTAGAAATGGCAATGAAATTGTTCTGACCTGAGGTCCTCCAACAATGCAACGTATATAATAAAATACAAAATTGTGCAAAAGGTCTATATACATGTCAATAGACTATGATGTACAAGAACATAATACAACATTAAATAAGGTTTATTGCGGTGATAACTATTTATATAAATGAGTGTATTGCAATCCTCTTTACTCTGATCCGACACCACACAGAGAAACAGACACAAGAGGTTTAGTTACTTTGTTGTGGCACCATTTGGGATTTTATTAGATTTTTCTCATTAAAATATAATTTAACTTAAGTGTACTTCACCGAAAATGAAAGAACGAGAGATACAATAGTTCAAATGTTGAGGGAATCAGACCAACAAGCTCAATCTAGTCCCTCATCTCTTTTTATTGTTTTATTAAATATATATATCATCCGTTCCTGCCCAATAATGAATCATTCTCCTTAGATGATTCCTGTTTCTTTTAAATCACATTACAGGGTGTTTAAGATGTTTGTTCCTGTTCAAAAAGTGTAACTGTTTTCCTTTCAAAGAAACACATTGCTTCTGCTTTGTTCAAAATGTATAGAAACACAATATACTTCAAATATCCATGAATAGATAAATGTGTTGGCAATACTTCATGTCGTTATGCTCTTAGTAATAAAGCAATTTGAATTTGAAAAGACGGATCTTTACTTCCATTATATATTATTTTCTCAGCATCTCCAATGTGAGAACAGCAAAAGACAACAATTCTTTATTCTTTGAAAGTACTTATTTTAAGGTACAAAACTGCGTTACAACTTACTTTGTTCCTTCTGACTAATGCTATGTCATCGGACAAGTCAAAAAAGTTGCATGACTTGCTGTGAAATTACAATTTAACACAAAATCCATTAAATATGGATTTATTGTCATGGATTTGGAAGACATGCAGCATTCATCAGGCTCCAAATCATATATCAGAGTTGTTTGTGTCCAAGTCATAATTCTCACATGGATTTATGTTTTTTACAAACTGTTGAAATCTATGTTTCCTGCTTTTTCTGCCAACCCATTGGCCAACAAAATGGCAACTCTTACTGTCTAGACTTAGGCTGTAAACAAACCCAACATCAAGAGGAACTGTGTTGCATATTCATTCAATATGGAGTGTGGACTGCTACTTGGAGAGGTCCCAGTTCACCTCCTGCCCTGCCGTGGTGCCCTTGAGCAAGGCACCGGACACCCCCCTTCCCCCCCTCACTCCCATTGCTCCCCGGGCGCTGCCCACTGCTCCTAGTAGACTCCTGGTACTAGGATGGGTTAAAAGCAGAGAACACATTTCACTGTGTGTGCTGTGTGCTCTGCATGTGAGACCATTACAGAGGGGGTTCATCCATCCCATTCTATTCTATTCTCTTGTTGATGTATACATAACGTCTTAATGTAGGGTTGTGGTGGTGGATGGACGAATGCAACTTTCATGTTGGTTCAAACTCATCACAAATGTTTATCTGTAGTTGATTTTTATCAACTTTGTCTCAATGTGCAGATTTAGGAGAAAAAAATCAAAAATTCATTTTCATGGCTTAACATGTGGTGTCATCAAATTGAATTTATCTTCTATTGGTGAAATGTAGTACTTTTTGGTTAAAATAACTAAATAAGTGAAACAATATGTCTTTCAGGCCCTTTAAACCCTCTTTGTCCCTCAGTTCATGCTCAATTGGTCCTTTAGACTTTTTATAAACACCTTTTGTAACACTCATCATCCAGGACTCATTACATAATGTCAGGGATAAAAACACATGCAAAGGTTATCTACAAATATAGGCTCCAGCTGACAGCGTGTTGAAATCCTCTGACCGAGATGCGTCAGGACCGACTCACTCGTCCTCTCTCACAGATTCAGCTTCTTCACTGTGAATATCCTCAGTTCCTCTGTGTCATATCGTTTTAAACTGAATATCTTTTGGTTTCAAACTCAGCTGAAAAAACTATTTGACTTTGGTTTCTTGTGGTTCAGTATCAGAAGCCCACCCAAAACCTGATACTGAACCACAAGAAACCAAAGTCAAATAGTTTTTTCAGCTGAGTTTGAAACCAAAAGATATTCAGTTTAAAACGATATGNCATGTTGAACACAAATACCTGTACTTTCTACTTCTTACATTTTGAACACAAATACCTGTACTTTCTACTTCTTACATTTTGAACACTAATACCTGTACTTTCTACTTCTTACATGTTGAACACAAATACCTGTACTTTCTACTTCTTACATGTTGAACACAAATACCTGTACTTTCTACTTCTTACATGTTGAACACAAATACCTGTACTTTCTACTTCTTACATGTTGAACACAAATACCTGTACTTTCTACTTCTTACATGTTGAACACAAATACCTGTACTTTCTACTTCTCACATTTTGAACCCAAATACCTGTACTTTCTACTTCTCACATGTTGAACTCAAATACCTGTACTTTCTACTTCTCACATTTTCCAAACAGGCTGGTTCCTTTAGTCTGAATGTGTGTTTGGTGGCGTGATCATTATTATTTAGAGTCATTGCGTGCCTATTGATTTGAACACGATCCGTGTATCCATCATTTCCTGGTCTTCTCTAAAGAAGAGGGACCAATGAAAACGTTGTCATGTTGCCGTTGTTCAGCATGGAAACATTCATTAGCTCACAATGACATTATTGTTCTATTAATATAAAGGGAGGTCAGGTACTCTTTAAAACAGCTGCTAGTTATGGGTACTTTTTACTGAAGTACATTTCAAAGCCTCTTTACTTTCACTTGAGTAAAGAAGTTTAGTCAGTACTTTCTACTTTCACCAGAGTATTTTTAAACACGAGTATCTGTACTTCTACTTGAGTAAAGGATGTGTGTACTTTTGCCCTCTCTGCCTGAATATGCTTTAAGAGACCGGAAGTGGTGAGCGGCGAGCAAGACGTCAAGTTGAGAGCGACGCGCAGAACAAGAACGTTCGTCAGAGTAAAACTGACGTGAACTCTTGTCGGGTGGCTTCGAGGACTAACGTGAGTACGTAGTGACCAGTGGACCGCGTTAGTGCTCTGTAGGAAGAGTCCCTGGCGAGCATTTCACGGAGCTAGGAAGTAGTTACGTCTTAGTAGTAAGAAGTTGTAGGTATGTCTTACGACACCTTCTGGGGTTCAGGGGTGAATCTACGCATAGGAGGCTATCGGGGCGCACAATACTAGGGGCGTCTAGGGACGGCTCTGCGGAGACTAACCAGGTACCGACGGGCGCAGCGGTACTGGACGTCTTCGCGGAAATAACTGTGCATCACACGCGGGGTGTTCGCCACAATTATGTCTGCTGTCTTCTGCAAAGAACGGAGGACACAGTTGGACTTCCACGAATGTTCGGCCTCCAATACTTTTCCTCGGTATTCGATTGCCGTCCTATCTAATTCTACCTAACGCGGTCCACTGGTTCACGTCAATACGTTAGTTCAGTACCACGTTTACTAAAGTCTTGTTCTTGTGTTACCTAC
>NW_011337884.1:5228-6353 GCF_000735185.1 Notothenia coriiceps
GATTTGGAAGACATGCAGCATTCATCAGGCTCCAAATCATATATCAGAGTTGTTTGTGTCCAAGTCATAATTCTCACATGGATTTATGTTTTTTACAAACTGTTGAAATCTATGTTTCCTGCTTTTTCTGCCAACCCATTGGCCAACAAAATGGCAACTCTTACTGTCTAGACTTAGGCTGTAAACAAACCCAACATCAAGAGGAACTGTGTTGCATATTCATTCAATATGGAGTGTGGACTGCTACTTGGAGAGGTCCCAGTTCACCTCCTGCCCTGCCGTGGTGCCCTTGAGCAAGGCACCGGACACCCCCCTTCCCCCCTCACTCCCATTGCTCCCCGGGCGCTGTACAATAGCTCCTAGTAGACTCCTGGTACTAGGATGGGTTAAAAGCAGAGAACACATTTCACTGTGTGTGCTGTGTGCTCTGCATGTGAGACCATTACAGAGGGGTTTCATCCATCCCATCCCATTCTATTCTATTCTCTTGTTGATGTATACATAACGTCTTAATGTAGGGTTGTGGTGGTGGATGGACGAATGCAACTTTCATGTTGGTTCAAACTCATCACAAATGTTTATCTGTAGTTGATTTTTATCAACTTTGTCTCAATGTGCAGATTTAGGAGAAAAAAATCAAAAATTCATTTTCATGGCTTAACATGTGGTGTCATCAAATTGAATTTATCTTCTATTGGTGAAATGTAGTACTTTTTGGTTAAAATAACTAAATAAGTGAAACAATATGTCTTTCAGGCCCTTTAAACCCTCTTTGTCCCTCAGTTCATGCTCAATTGGTCCTTTAGACTTTTTATAAACACCTTTTGTAACACTCATCATCCAGGACTCATTACATAATGTCAGGGATAAAAACACATGCAAAGGTTATCTACAAATATAGGCTCCAGCTGACAGCGTGTTGAAATCCTCTGACCGAGATGCGTCAGGACCGACTCACTCGTCCTCTCTCACAGATTCAGCTTCTTCACTGTGAATATCCTCAGTTCCTCTGTGTCATATCGTTTTAAACTGAATATCTTTTGGTTTCAAACTCAGCTGAAAAAACTATTTGACTTTGGTTTCTTGTGGTTCAGTATCAGAAGCCCACCCAAAACAAAGTGTCTA
>NW_011337885.1:0-2288 GCF_000735185.1 Notothenia coriiceps
TGTGTGTGTGTGTGTGTGTGTGTGTGTGTGTGTGTGTGTGTGTGTGTGTGTGTGTGTGTGTGTGTGTGTAGACAGAGTGTGTGGGTGGGTTTTTCAATGCGGTCAGAGGATGTCGTCCAAGGTGACTCTTGTAGAAAAAAAATGGACCGTCTCCATCAGTAATTATAAGGGATTAAAGAGAGAGTGAAGGGAGGTGGAAGAGGAGGAGGACGAGGAGGGTGGTGCTGAACAATTAGCTGATTTAATTAACAGAGAATTAACATTATTTACCAATATGCTAAACACACACTGTTTCAAGCTTCCTGTGTTATGTCCCTTGAGACCACATTTCTGCAGATTGTTTTGACAAGCAAGAAATTGGAAGACGTCTTCTTGCAATTTGAAGATTTTGTGAAGGACGTTATTATGATTTCCTGATAAATGTAATAGACTTTTAGCCGTAGTTATGGCATTAATGTATGAATAGTAATATCAGTCATGTTTAACAAATGTTCATTCTCCTTTAATCTGCACTCTTTGCTTCTGTAACGCTGACGGACGAATGAAGGCTTTCTGATTTCGTCCACATTATCTCACAACATGAGACGGTGTGTTTACAGTTATCCTTTTTGAGAATGAAACATTACATTACATGTCACACAATCCCCACAGGAGCAATTTGGGGTGAAGTGTCCTGCCCAGGGACACAACGACATGCTGACTGCACACTCTCCCACTGTTCTTTTAAACTGGATGAGGTCACGATAACCTGATGAATGAGTGTTTGGTTGTTCTGCAGCGTGACGTCATGTACATGTGATTTATTGAAGGCAATCACAGTAGACATTAATGTTTAATGTGCTATGACACGGCCCTTTCCAAATCACAGGCTGCAGATTGATCACCATATGAGTCCTCAAGGCCTTCAAATAATCACAGAAACGTCTATTTAACGTGTGGGGAACAGATGCTGTTAAAACCACTTGTATTCAGTCATAGATAACGTGTTTAAACATGTTTACTGACTGAAGAACGATCAATTAAAAGGGTTTATTTACATGTTAACAATCATTTAGTGAAGCTGCACAATCACTAGTTTGCTGTGTTTGATCAAATCACCCAAAAGTGGCTGAAAATGTGTATTCAAATGTATTAATCTTAACGTCTACAAAGCATTTGAACGTCCGACTACCAGGTGGTTCAATGTAGTATATTTACATGTATGCTCATTATCGCTGCACATTTGTTGCAAGTATTGTTGATCGAATCCAAAACTCAGACGTGTTTCTGAGATCTCTCCTCATCTGAACGCAGTAAATAATAACTCAGTGTGAGCTGCGTCTTTTAAATGAACCTCTGCAGCAGCATGTATAATCCCTCACAGCTGGAAAGACACATTTCAAGGTCAGGAAGAAACCAAACGAGTGAAAAATAGGCTCTACTTTCTTCATTTCACTGCATCACAACAACATTAAGGATTCACACAAAGCAAGAATAGATGATCTGCTATTTTGAGGAGGTGAAATGAAATACAAATGTTCCACTACGGAGAAACAAGCTATCTAAATCAGAGGTGTTAAACTCAATTTCATCACGGGCCATCAGCATTATTGTTGCATTCAAAGGGCCGGTTGTAACTTTAAGACTATATAAAATATACATATAATAATGTATGATATTACATTATTGCCTCTGCATTGGATTATTATCTGATAGGGTAATAGCTTCATAATTAACTATGTCTGAAAGCAGAAGTCTCTTCAGTGCGCATGTCACAGAATGAGATGCATTGTGGGACATGTAGTTTATGGGCAACGTGCTGTAACGTGCGCAGAGGTGGGAAGTAGTGGAGTACAAATACTTTGTTACTGTACTTAAGTACATGTTTCTGGTATAAGTACTTTACTCCACTACTTATTTTTCTGACGACTTTTTACTTTCTACTTCTTACATGTTGAACACAAATACCTGTACTTTCTACTTCTTACATGTTGAACACAAATACCTGTACTTTCTACTTCTTACATGTTGAACACAAATACCTGTACTTTCTACTTCTTACATGTTGAACACAAATACCTGTACTTTCTACTTCTTACATGTTGAACACAAATACCTGTACTTTCTACTTCTTACATGTTGAACTCAAATACCTGTACTTTCTACTTCTTACATGTTGAACACAAATACCTGTACTTTCTACTTCTTACATGTTGAACACAAATACCTGTACTTTCTACTTCTTACATGTTGAACACAAATACCTGTACTTTCTACTTCTCACATGTTGAACACAAATACCTGTACTT
>NW_011337886.1:0-2950 GCF_000735185.1 Notothenia coriiceps
GCTGCTCCGCCTCCGTGGGCGAGGCGGGCAAAGCCGGCGAGTCGGGCGTTAGTGTCCACGACAGTGGCCGCGGGTAACTGTCCCCATGATCTGAACTGTTATTACCTGGCTGCAGTAGATGCAGTGTTACTGCTGGCGATAAGGGCTGGTTGTTTTAACCATTTTCTGATGTCCATCACTGACTGCTGTGTAAGCACCTTGTAGATGACGAACGTGCAGTGGCACAGGTCACGCGCACCTGACATAATAACGTTACTTACCGTTTAAATTGACCAAATAAATGCAGCAGACAATGTTATTTAACCACAATTACAATTTATTTTATTTCAACTAAATTCTTCTTCTTCTTCTTCTTATTATTATTATATATGTAATATTTTTCACTTTACATTTCTTTTCTTCACTTTCATTTTTTTTTCATTTTTCAAATGAGGGTGCATAAAGACTCAACTGAGGGTGCAATGCACCCTTATGCACCCCCGTAGAACCGTGCCTGGCCATCCGACCTCTTCAGCTCATCCAGAATGCAGCGGCTCGTCTGGTCTTCAACCTTCCAAAATGTTCCCACACCACTCCGCTCCTCCGCTCCCTTCACTGGCTTCCAGTAACTGCTAGAATCCACTTCAAGACACTGGTACTTGCGTACCATGCTGCGAATGGATCTCGCCCTTCCTCCATTCCTAAACTGTACACCCCAGCACGTGCACTCCGCTCTGCATCACCCGCACTGCGAGGGGGACCCACACGTGGGTTTGCTATCCTGGCTCCAAAATGGTGGAATGAGCTCCCCATTGAAATCAGGACAGCAGATAGCTTACACATCTTCCGGTGCAGACTGAAAACTCATCTCTTGCTAACAAAGCACTTATACAGTATACTAATAAAGGGCTGGCTTATCTAAAACCAGTTGAGTAGCACTTGAAATGTTTGGCTCTATGAAACCTGATGTACTTATATGATTCTGTTTTCTTCAAGTTTGTATCTTCTTGGTCGAATGCACTTATTGTAAGTCACTTTGGGTAAAAGCGTCACCTAAATGCAATGCAATGTAATAGGTCCTCACCTATACAGAATATTATGCTTGTTTTAACTTCAGGAACTTATTTGGGGCTTTTGAGGATATTTCAAAACTCCACTAAAGACACTGAAAAAAACTAGTATCCAGTGGTGAATGCAAAAACATGGCTGTAGCTGTGATCGCTGACATTTACTAAAGTGGAAAAGGCAGAGAAGTATGAGGGACAAAATGAGGGTTTATGAGCGTGTAGGCTTACTGCAGAAAGATTGACCCCAGATGTGTTTCCACTGAGGTACAAACTGAGCGGGGGTGTCAGTTACCTTGGCAACCTGCACATTCAGGTCCCTGTTTTCAGCCTCCAGGTTACGCTTCTCTCCCAGAGCCGTAGACAGGGAAGCATCCTTCGAGTTCATCATAGCCTCCAGGTCTTTGAGCCTCAGCAGCGCTGCAGCCAGGTCTGACTCCTTTTTGGTGTTCCTGCAAAGACACACAGAGTCTCAGATGTGGAGTTGAATCTTCGTGGATGTGTTGTGAAATTGATAGCGAATATTCCAGTGAATGGATTATGAGTAAAGATAAAGAAATTCATGGGATAGTTATCCAAAAAAATTCAAACATCTTTTTTTCCTGATACTCAAAGTTTGAGTTGCCAAAGTTTGGAGACACGGCCTGCAGAGGTTGTCTGCCTTCTTTCCATAATAATGAAAGTAGATGGAACCTGACTTGTGGTGCTCCAAGTGCACATTTGTTGAACTCACAGCAAAGTCTCTCATTTACTCAAGATAATCCACTGACCTTCTTGTGACTAGTTTCATGTTGGAACTATTTCCTTTTTGTTGTTTTGCCACACCGAAAGAAGCGTGCAGCTAATCTAAAACAGGCTCATTCACAGTGGTGTAAAGTAACAAAGTACATTTACTCAAGTACTGTACTTAAGTTAAATTGTGAAGGACTTTTTTTGCTACTTTGAACTTCTGCTCCACTACAATTCAGAGGTTAATAGTGTACTTTTACTCCACTACATGTATTTAATACCTTTAGTTACTTTACAGATGTGGATGAATGATGTGAAATATAATCAAGTGTTAAATCAGACTTTAGTTCCACCTGGAGTAAACTCACAAGCTACCCTGCAGTATACAAAGTCATTCAAACTAGCTGCACCTTTACCAGCTTTGAGAACACTTTCATGATCAATCATTATAAAACATATCATATATATTATTCTGAAATGGACCAATCTGCACAATGACTACTTTTAAGTATATTTTGATGCTAAAACTTTTGTACTTTTACTTGAGTAACATTTTGAAATGTAGGACTTCTACTTCTACTTTTAATTAAGTACACAATCTTAGTATTTGATCCACCTCTGCTTATTCCTAGTTATACCTAGTTTGGTAGAGAGAAAATAGTTTCTACACAAAACTGTTATCTACAAGGTGTGTGGATTATCTTGAGCAACTGGGTCATGATTTCTGGAAATAGACGTTGCTGTTCTTAAAATGTATTTTTTTGGCGATTTTCTTTTGAAGCCAAATGCCATTTTGTTCCGTTATATTGGAGAGGAGGCAACATCTTGACGGCCGATATTTCGTCAATGGCCACTCGCTCCAGAAGTGTCTACACCGATAGATTGGACTACAAGTAGAAGGATACGTTTTTTAGGTGGAGTTCCTTTAAAGGTCACCTATCATGCTATTTGTAGGCAATAGCATTGGTCTCAGATATATAAAAAAATATTAAAAACATGTCTATGAAGTGATTTGGTCAAGATACCAAACCGATCACCCATTCTAGCCTCATAAGTCATATCCCTCTATTTCACTTCCTGTTACAAAAGTGCTGATTCTGGGTATAAACCATAGGTATTAACAGGTCTCTCTTGAGAATGAGACCTTGTGTCTCAATGAGATTTTCACCTGTATAAAT
>NW_011337887.1:0-2935 GCF_000735185.1 Notothenia coriiceps
CGTCTTTGCATCAGTAAAAAACGATTCATTCATACAATATATCCCCTCATCCTGTCAGCACTCAGCAGAGATGATCTTTGATCTTTGCTTCGCACTACGGAGGAGCCGCGTCACAGTTATCAACACAAATGGAAGTCGAGGAGAAAGAGAAACACAGCGCACCGAAAAATACCTACAAATCAAACGTTTGGTAACACTTTGGATTTTTCAAGAAAGACGGTCAACTTGAAAAATCGCTCGCAAATTGTTAACGATGCCGAGCCGCTTTAAAGTACACAAGTAGTACGAGGAACTTAGCGATGCACATAAAGAGGAGACATGGGGTCTGCGGCTGAAAAGAGAAACCTGAAAGTTAGACATATGAGTTCAATCACTCAGTGAGGTGTTCTGTCAGAGAGAGTGGTGTTTAGTTTACAGCAGCCTGTGACGGCCAATCATAGTTTAAATGTCTTCCTTACTGTAAGCAGTTATGATAGAGCTGTTTGTGAAAGGTTATTTGTATTCTTTATTGTTCATATAGAAACCACTGCTTTCTGCTCACTGGTGAGTTAGCCGATGGATGAGTGTTAAGCACATCAGGCTGGCAGCTGTATGGGCATTGCGCTACGGTAGTTGTTATTTGCACATTGTTAATCATGGGCAATGCATCCTTAAATTGTTTAACTGTGAGGTGTTATACAATTGTACTGTACTCTGGAGAGTTTTTTAAGGTAAAAAAGAAACAGCATGATGGGATGCGCAGTACTAGTAGAGAGAACCAAGTATGTAAAGCACTTTTTTGTTAATTTATGATTTGCTGCATATAAGGAATAAAACAAAAATCCTCTATCGTACCATATTGAAGCATCATTATTTTGCATCGTATCGCCCCGTATCGCATAATGTTGAATAAAATCGTATCGCAACAGGGGTGAATCGTATCGTATCGATTCACCTGGTGTTTCAAATGTATCGTTAATGTATCGTATCGTGGCAACGTATCGAGATGCACATGGCATCGGCCTCAGTGATGGCGATGCACATCCCTACTGGACACACATAATACATTGCTTACTGCTGGTGGAACAATGCCGACTGGCCAAGATGTCAGTTCCAGCTACTTTATGAATAATACCCAGCCCTTACCAATAGATAATGTTCCGCTCCGTTTTTTAAGTGGGTCAGTATTAAAAAGCCATTGATAAACATAACTAATAAAAGTAATCCCTGAACCCTGTACATTTTTCTATTAGCACCATCAGGTTAATGTTATACACTTATACGCAACACAAATAAGTATCTTAAGACAACATCTTAAGATACTGACTGTGTTATTGCAGAAGCTCTGGTTTAAGTTTGGCTGTGGATGTTGAATGTCATCCTTTTTTTCTGTCTCTTATGTCATGCATCTCTCAAAATAAATGTAAAAAAATGTCCTGTAAATGTTTCTTTTCAGTGCTAATCAAAACCTTCTCTCAACCCAACTATATAGACTTGTATGGAAAAATAATTCCATACAACATAAAAACGGACTTTTCCTGCCTCTTATTTTTTTGCTCGCTATCTCACACAATGTTACTGAAATGACTGAAAAAAGTAAAGAATGGGCCCAGGGCCAATACAACACTCAGACCAAGTGATGAATTTTCCACCGTGAACACTTCCAAACATGCTGTGACTCGTACAGCTGTTTTTCTGCTCCTTCAGGTGGGTTGCTACGCCTCCATGAATAAGAAGATCTATGCCATCGGCGGGGGCTCCTACGGGAAGCTGTTTGACTCTGTTGAATGCTACGACCCGAAAACCCTGCAGTGGACGGGCCTCTGTCCTCTGAAGGAGAGAAGGTGAACACAAACACTTTTGTCCTGTCGTCAGGACAAAAGAATCTTACATAAAATGCAATATTTGTTTATTTTCTTTCCATGTTATTGTGTATTTTCTGTCCAGTGCAGACATTTCTGTCACATAATACACACTCGCTTTGACAGTGATATTTAAGTCTGAACTTGTGTGTAGCTCTCCCACAACTGTCAGTTTTGTCTTCAGTTTAATATCCCTGATATTCTGTACAAACTGTGAAGTCCACTGAGACAAATGTAACATTTGTGATATTGGGCTATATAAATAAACAAATGACAGATCGTCATACTGAAATAGTCATCACAAAATGTTCAGAGGATAGTTACATGACTATAACTGAGGATGTTGAGTCACACTTGAGTCATTAGGCGCATTCACACCGCACTACTTTTCCCACAAAGGTTAATCAGAACTTAGTTCATGAGAACTCTTTAGTTCTCATGAACTAGGTACAGATCGCGTTCACACCGGAATAAGTCCCTGGGGGAGGATTAGGCAAATGAAGCCGCTGACGTCACTTATTCTTCTTCTGCTTTGGGTTTACTGGCAGGCCGCAAACAACTTCACGGCGTATACTGCCACCCGAAGTCCCCGGCCGGAAGTCCCCGGAGTTGGGGACTGGCTTCAGTAGAAGCTGCTGGGACTCCCAGCAGCTTCTACTGAAGCCTTCCGAGTAAATCACCAGAACGCCGACACCTCCTCATCTCCACTGCTCCCATGTTTTCTTTTGTGTTGCCATAAGTTAGTCTCTCTGCGTTTGTGCGATGGGCTAATGCTAATAATGCTAATGCGAGGATAATAAAATGGCGGCTTCACAAAACTTTTTGGGAGTTTTACGGGGCGTGGTTTGCAATCCGCACAGCCAATCAGAAATAGGAACCTTTTTCTCCCACGAAAGTCCCTGCTCTCTAGTAGGGACGGAAAAGGGGGTAAAAAGGTTCTCATTAACTCATTTTAGTTCCGGATTTTCTTTGGTGTGAACGCAACATTTCGAAACTATATCGCAACTAAAGTGGGAAAAGTACTGCGATGTGAACGCGCCTATAGGAGAACTTCCTAAGACAATCGGGCAGCTTCTTGTTTCCTTCATATTGTC
>NW_011337888.1:0-2224 GCF_000735185.1 Notothenia coriiceps
TGTGTGTGTGTGTGTGTGTGTGTGTGTGTGTGTGTGTGTGTGTGTTTGTGTGTGTGTGTGTGTGTGTGTGTGTGTGTGTGTGTGTGTGTGTGTGTGTGGGTGTGGGTGTGTGTGGGTGTGGGGGGTGTTAAGTACGGGCTGGGTCTTTTACATTTTGTAGATCACTCAACTTAAATATACCATATGGTTGTGGAACTGTGAACTAGGGGTCTTGTTTGGTCCATGGGGCTTTTTAACGTCAACTGTTGCTTTTCAAACTACTTAGCAGAGTCAATTCCAGTACACGTCGGCTTTAATAATCATTGTCTGGGCCATGTGCCACAGCAAATCAGATTATATCATGAGGACAAGCAGGCCTAAGTGGAGCGGAGAACAACAACAACAAGCATGGCCGAGGCTATAGAGGACCTGCTCATGGAGAAATGGAATCACATTTTTCTGCAATTCCAAGCAAGAAAAACAACTCTGTTTACTTCCATGTGCTTATCAGGGCCTGAATTCCGAGAGCATCCGAGTCTGCATTATATATGCAACCCTTTCTATGAGATCAAATTATGATCATTACAAGTCAAATGGAAGGGGAACCAACATGTCTTGTTGAATCTCATCTTTTCCGAACCAGGCAATACACACAAATACTAAGATAAGATTTTTTGTGTTGGTAGGCACTCCAGATACCAAATTATATTCACACACACACTGAATTAAGTTTTTCGTTATATCTCCACTTTGACAGATTACATTCCTAACTTATAATACTCTACCTGAACAAAATGCATTGCAAGAAAAACGATAATGCTAATGTACTCATGCACATTTACACATATTAAGTGGGGTATACTTTTTTACAAACACCATACTAATGGGTTCATTTAATGTGCAGTAAATCCTGCCGTAAATATGTTTATAAAAACAATGCTGACCTTGAAAGACAGCCAAGACTCCTTCTCTTCATGGCAGCTGCTTCTCTGCCGAGGGATTCTTGGATGGGAGTTCCGTATCTATAACCTTTCTCAGAATCAGAATGTATTCAGGCGGCTGAGAGGTTCTGTTATTGACTCTGTATAATGTTCAGCAATTATAATGACCCATATCAAAGAGCAAACACGCAGACCCAGATTTGATATTACAATGGTCAGAATCCACTGTTGAGTCAGAGGTCCCATCGCCAGAGGTCAGAAACACATTTGTTCTCTTAACCCTTCACTGGGTTCTCTATTCTAACACATCTTTGTAGTTTTTCCTCACAATAGAAATATACATAATGACACAATTTGTCAAGTGAGGGTAATCCCAATATTGTCAGTTGTTATTAAAGTAAAACAAATGATGGTTTAATGCTGCATATACAGTGGGGGAAAAAAGCATTTAGTCAGCCACCAATTGTGCAAGTTCTCCCACTTAAAAAGATGAGAGAGGCCTGTAATTTTCATCCTAGCTACACTTCAACTATGAGAGACAGCATGGGGGGAAAGAATCCAGGAAATCACATTGTAGGATTTTTAATGAATTCATTGGTAAATTCCGTGGTAAAATAAGTATTTGGTCACCTACAAACAAACAAGATTTCTGGCTCTCACAGACCTGTAACTTCTTCTTTAAGAGCCTCCTCTGTCCTCCACTTGTTAACTGTATTAATGGCACCTGTTTGAACTCGTTATCAGTATAAAAGACACCTGTCCACAACCTCAAACAGTCACACTCCAAACTCCACTATGGCCAAGACCAAAGAGCTGTCAAAGGACACCAGAAACTAAATTGTAGACCTGCACCAGGCTGGGAAGACTGAATCTGCAATAGGTAAGCAGCTTGGTATTAAGAAATCAACTGTGGGAGCAATTATTAGAAAATGGAAGACATACAAGACCACTGATAATCTCCCTCAATCTGGGGCTCCACGCAAGATCTCACCCCGTGGGGTCAAAATGATCACAAGAACGGTGAGCAAAAATCCCAGAACCACACGGGGGGACCTAGTCAATGACCTGCAGAGAGCTGGGACCAAAGTAACAAAGGCTACCATCAGTAACACACTACGCCGCCAGGGACTCAAATCCTGCAGTGCCAGACGTGTCCCCCTGCTTAAGCCAGTACATGTCCAGGCCCGTCTGAAGTTTGCTAGAGAGCATTTAGATGATCCAGAAGAGACCAAAATATAATTTTTTGGTAAAAACTCAACTAGAGAAAGAATGCTTTTTGGTAAAAACTCAACTAGACGTGTTTG
>NW_011337889.1:0-1838 GCF_000735185.1 Notothenia coriiceps
TTATAGCCCAACATTAGCCACCTTTAGCTTAGCGGTGGTGACGTGAAGTCATGTGACCGTGCTGTAGTTCCTTTATAGTCCAACATTAGCCAACTTTAGCTTAGCGGTGGTGACGTGAAGTCATGTGACCGTGCTGTAGTTCCTTTATAGCCAACATTAGCCACCTTTAGCTTAGCGGTGGTGACGTGAAGTCATGTGACCGTGCTGTAGTTCCTTTATAGCCCAACATTAGCCACCTTTAGCTTAGTTTCCTTCAAAACAGAGGTCAGTAGAATATGTGTAAAATATTCAGGAATATTGACAAAACAAAAATAAATGTTTTGAATCTGAAGAAAAAAGCATTGAAAAATAAATGTTGGGGTTTGTGTTATTGTGCAGTTTCATTACTCACACACTTCTATCTGTGTTTCCTCTCAAAATGGCAGTTGAAGCTCCTAAAGTGATTCCAGCTCTGATGCATTTTTTAACAGACAGGATCACTCTGCAGAGAAAGATGTTGCATGCTGGGTATTTAACATCCTGTCTCAGACTTTGGACTTCTGCCTCATAATCTCGTGTTTTTGCAGCTTTCTGTTTTGCTTGGATCACTGTTTTCTTCTTTCCACACAGAAAAGTCTCAGTGATATCAGAAGGTTACTAATTCACTATAATGTGATCTTTTAAAGAGTATATCAGTCACACAATTAATAACTCGGAACTATACCAACTCTCAATGTTCAAAATATTTAAAATGTACTTACAAATGAACGCATGGATATCGAAAATTAAAGTTTGTGATTAATTTGACTTCAAAATACTTTATTCAAAGTTTTAGTTTTAGCATAACAATGCATTCATTTCATTTCTGAACATTTTTTTACAGTACTTTTAATTATAATAGGGTATTTCTACTCAAGTAAGACTTTCTTTATAACTACAGCACATTTTATTGAATGTTCTTTACAAAAAAACCTTAAAATCATAAAGACATAGTCAAAGAAACATTGTAAAATAACATTAAATACAAATTAAAACCGACCCCATAATGAAAAAATAAAGCCTCTTTGAGTTGAATGTGGAGAGATGGAGCCTCCCTCTGATTGGCTGAGCCGGTGTAAGGGGGCGGGGTTTCTCCCTCTGTGTGTGTGTGTGTGTGCAGTGTGTGTGTGTGTGCGCGCGCGCGTGTGTGTGGGGGGATAGTGTTGCTGCAGCCTCATTCTTCAGGGGGAGCTGAGCAGAGTGTACCCGCCTCACAGTGAGCACCGAGCGGCTCTTGCAACAACACATCCGGGACTACCGAGAACCGCAGACGCCCTCTGACAGCAACGCTTTAACCCGGGCAGGGTGCACCTTCCTCGGGGTGAATTCTGCGCAGAGTTGGGCTCTTCCTCCGGAGCTTTAGCCTCACACCGGGTCTTCTTCTGCGGCTTTTGCTGCTCCGCCACCTGGCTCCCGGCTCCAGTGGACACACACACACACACACACACACACACACACACACACACACACGCACACGCACACACACACGCACACACACGCATGCACGCACCTTCTGAATTGGAGTTATTCTCTCCGTTTCTGAATGGATTTTTCAATGGTTTACAACAAATCCCTGGATTAGGATATGGAGTGATTCACAACAACAGAGGAAGTAAAACTGCAGACACAGGTGAGCAGATCTTTGTTTCGCTGTAAAAAGATACAAACTGTGTGTGTGTAAATAGCTGCTTTTATGTTCATGTCTCGGATTATTAGTGTGTGTGTGTGAGAAAGCTCCATCTGACCTGTGTGTTGGATAAGGTTTTACTGTGCTTCATTCTTATCCTCTGAGCCATGTTCAGAAACCCCCCCCCCCACAC
>NW_011337890.1:0-1916 GCF_000735185.1 Notothenia coriiceps
AATAAATTGATCGAAATAAAAAAGGAGGGGTCTGAGCTCATGCGGGACCCGGCAGCTACTTTCTGAACTAAATGCTGCCGTGATGAAACGCCATATCATGGATTATCAAGGATTATCTCTGAAACAGTATGGAGCTCAAAGGCTTTCTCTCTTGCCGGTTATACCACAAGGTGAGTTCCTTTTTATTTCCTGCTTCTTCACACACATGCTCTCCAGTACAGGTTAGCTCTGAGTGTTAGCGATGCTAATGTAAACACTGACCATATTACGTCCAAAACAGTCGGGCATTGTTTCTGATAGCAACGTTTCTGATTGGGCCGTGGGTCCACATTTCAGATATTACGTCATATCGGACGCAAATCTGGATCAGCTCCGTTGTTCCCCCGTTTTTAGAGATTTGGGCACGGAGGAAAAGAGAGAGGGTTTTATTTTCTGACGCTTCGTGAGTTACCCGACGCACCGGGGACACATTTTTATGTATAAAAGACATCACAAAGTGCATTTTGCATGATAGGTCCCCTTTAAAGGGGCCCTATCATGCTCATTTTGAGATCATGTTTCCATGCTTCAATGTTCAAAAAGCTCTTTATTTTTCTCATACTGCCTGTGCTGCAGCACCTCTTTTCACCCTCTGTCTGAAACCAGAGCCCAGTCTGCTCTGATTGGTTGGTCTTGAAGGAACTTTGGGATTTCAGCCTTTTCAGACCATGTACATGCACAACAAACAAACAAACCATATAACACACTACAGGAAAGGGAAAACTCCAAAAAGCAGAATAATGTTAGAGAGAATATATTATTTTAATGTACATATAGAAACAACTTTTAGTGCAGCTATCCTACACTCTCTATATAAGCCCCTTTTGAAGTTATTTTTAATTCCCCCAAGGGTGCTAGTTTGATGTTTTAAAGAAGAGGAAAAGCGGATTTTTTTATTTAAGTCATAACTTCTGTCTCTCTGTGCAGTACAGTCACTGTCTGAGCTCTCATGACGTTAAAGTCTGACGTTTTCCCTTCCTATCTTTCTAAGAAGTGTGGTGTACTCCCGATAACCTGTGCTTCTTAAATCTCCTTTGCTTTAAGATATTCTCACTTCCCTTCCTCTATAAATCAATGAGATAAGGATTATGTCGGCTGTTAAAGTGAAGGTCAGATAAGGTCAAATTTGAGCCTGAATTTTGGAGTTTAATCCATGTTTTAGGGTTTGAGATTAACAGTCGGTGGGAGCAGCTGCCGACCTTGAGACGCAGGTCAAACAAACAGTCAATCATTATAAAAGGACATTTCAGAAAACGTCACATAAGGTCACATTCAGCCTGAGGTTTCTATCGTCTTATTATCTGACCACACAGTATCTCTTCCACAGCAGAGTATAGATTTGATGATTAATAAGGTGACCATCCTCCACGACACCCTTAAAACGCCACTGCACACACATGATGATAAATCATGGTGAGTGAACACGTGAGAAGGAAGAATCACAAAGTCAAGAGGTCAGCTACCACTCTCCGGCTTGTTGACATACAATATATTCCAGTGGTAGGTCTCTTTGTAGGAATACATGAAAGATTGAAGCAGTAGACAATCAGAGGTAGACACAGATGCTATGCTAGTGATGCTCAAAGTGAGGGAATGCTGTATATTAGGGATGCCAGTGATTATTCGATTATTCAAATATTCGTTACAGTCTCCATAATCGAATATTATTTTTAAAAATCGATTTTATTTATACATATTTTTATTATTATTTATGTTTTTTTTTTTTTTTCTGGCTTAGTTTCAACCAAAATATAGACTAATGCTAATAATAGTAATAGTATTAATAATTGTAAATGGCCATTGGTCACACCACCAGTTTGTTTTACTGTAAACTTGGAGGAAGCCTGCGTGCAGAGCAGACTGCTGCTGCAGCATGC
>NW_011337891.1:0-2203 GCF_000735185.1 Notothenia coriiceps
TCCGACACTGATACTGTACTCATCTGCTGAAGACGCTGTAGCTCTGCAGTACTGGTTGTTGGTCTCTACTCCAAGGCGTATCTCGTCACCATCAACAGGAGCTCCAACCGCAAACATGTCGGCTTTGATAACAATCTCCAAAGAGTCTGGATGACAGGTCACTCTGATGGTATTCACCTGCTGCGGTTCCTCAGCCGGAGACTTCTGCTGCCCGAGTTCTGGACCTGCTGTGTTCGCAAGGCTCTGAAACGAAGCATCTTGTGTCGGCGGGAAAGCAAAAGAGGTGCTAACACAGAGTCCTACAAGGAGGATAACCTGAAAATGAAAGGCCTCCATAAGTGAAACTGGTCGACTGGTCGGCTGCTCTCTGTCTTCCTGACTGACTCACAGTAGGCCTATGGTTCAGGGTGAGCGGTGGTGCTTTTTAAACTCTAGCCGATCATTATCCTCATTAGAGCAGCACACCTGCGTCCAATCAGACGCCCATCAGCTTAATTGGCTGCACACTCTGAACTCAAAACACGAGGCTGATAGAGAGAGAGGTGAAGGGCGTTTTCACATGTTTAAAATGTGCATATATTTGCTTCATTGCTTGTTACTTTGGATTTTAAATAAAATGATAGTGTTGCAGTTCATGAAAACCATGCAGGAAGCATTTTGACATCCCCCCCGGATCCTTAATTTGTACACTATCACATTATTATGGTTGTCTATGGTGTCATTTTATTATGTTTTTAATCTGTAATCCATGTTTTGTTGATCTGTACAAACTGTAAATCCCACAGGGACAAATGTATTACTTGTGATTTTGGGCTACATAAATAACATTCGATCTAATTTGACCTTTTGTCTAAAACATAAGACATGTCATACAAAAATCCATCCATGCAGTTCAAACTAAAAGAAAGTATTGAAAATGCATACAAATACTTAAAATAAAATAATATCTCAACTAATTTAAATTGACTTAAAAAATATAAATCCATAGAGTCGAAAGCTAGTCTTAATGATCCATTTCAGATGTTCACCCTGTACTGTTGCCTAAATACTTTGATCATGTTCTTTTATTTTAGCTTGATTGATTCGTTTTTGTTTTACTGTTCATTCTTTTCAGGTATTTTTTGGTGATTTATTGTAGATGTTAGAGTTGAAAGGGGGAGACAGGGGAGGACATGCCAGACATGTTCAGCCAGCTCAGGATTCAAACTGACTTACTAGTTATTGACATAACCTCTTTCACTCTTTCCTATTCCTTTGCTCTTCTATATTTGGACACATTGTATTGTCTTGTAGTGAATAGCACTTTTTTTTGTGCGCTCAAAACACAACCTAAGCTTTAAAAATATATATGTATTATTATTTATGATTGCAGAGCTTCTGAGTCGTACTGTGCCGGCGTACCAGCCTGTCCTCCTACAAAAAACGACCATATAGCCCAATTGTTCAAGCCCTTATTATGACCCAGAGGTTTAAAACACGTTTTAAAGTGTATGTTGTTTCTTACAAGACCACAAGAGGTGCTCTAGTGGTCATGTAAGAAACAACATGCTTGATTGCAAACGCTCTGGAGGGACGTTTATTCACAAATAACTAGTGATGGCGAGATGAAGCCTTATGAAGCTTTGAAGCTTTCCAGCCAATTGGTTCGCAAAAGGGTTCATCTCATGAGGCTTCATCATGGGCTTCATTTGAACACAAACCCCCTGTTGGTCAAAGTGTGTAAAACAGGCAGAGATTGGACATCTCAACAGCTTTATCAGATATCTCATACCGAGTTCCCAATGAGTAAAGCCTTAGAATAACTCTAAACAACGAACATTAAATCATATGTTCATGTTAACAATATTGTTTTTATTCCAGTTTATTGTGATTGAAAAGCCTAAGGAGGCTGGTAAACATTGCAAAGAGGGATTTGTATTCCTTACTAATATTCATAAACTTAACCATGTTGTAGCCTGAGAAAGGCTAAACCATATCAAAGAATACATTTATTAACTACATTATCTCATTTAGCGGTAGCTTTTATAAACAACAAAAAATACGTATTGACGAGTCGTTGAACCAGGGACCCTGCGGTCGTGAGTCAACTGCTTTCCAGCTGAGCCACAGCACAACAGTGAATCTCCTTGAAAACACTGTAACATATTTATTCCTGTATTTATTCAGTCATGTTTTTATTCCTACATTTATTTATGCTTCTATC
>NW_011337892.1:0-2422 GCF_000735185.1 Notothenia coriiceps
ATGAGCGTCCTGTCGCCCTACTCAGATTGGTGTGTTCCGCACCGTCGTGTCTTTTCGGCCGTGCCGACACCAATTGGCCGATTGCCTACCGATTCGACATGTCGACAAAAAGGTGTCGTCCAAAGAAATCACCCTGATTGGCTGTTCAGCTAGCGAATCAGTGCATGAGAAGCGAAACGGAAGTGAGGGACCCAAACAAACCATTAAGAAGGCAAATCTGAGATTTCATTTAACTCCAGCTCTCGACACAGGTTGGGGAAAGCCCCGTGAGCTTCTCGCTGGAGAGTGAACATGGAACACGCTATTTGTTGTTTGTTTATATCACGCAGTCTGTTCTTCTTCTCTCGGTTATCACACAGTCTGTCTTCCGGTTGTTGCCTCTTTTGAATGACGAATACACACTACCGCCGCCTGCTGGTGAGGAGAGTTATTGCCACTCACGCATGCGCAGTTCGTACGTGCTTCTTGGCCGTCGGCTGAAGTCTTTCCGGTGTGTTCCAGTATGACTGTTGGCCAAGATGCAGGAGACGTGAGGGGTCCGTCTGTGTGAGTTCTTTGGTGTCAGCTTGGTGTGTCCCTACCTTAAGAGGTTGACCAATCACAACAGAGCCGGCCAGCTAATCAGAGCAGACTGGGCTCTGGTTTCAGACAGAGGGTGAAAAGAGGTGCTGCAGCTTAGGAAGAGAAAGATGGTAACATAAACAGAATCGTCACTACAGAAAACACTGTACATTGTATGTCCTGGTGTTTAAAGAATATCAATATACTGTATTTCCGAGTAGTATATCAATTTTATTACACAAAATAAAAGTACCAAAATATCCAATTTGGGACAAGAACTGGATCGGGATGCATTTTGTGTTGCAAAACCCAAACCATCAGTATCTGGAATTTGTTCTCATAGAGCATATCTAATAACAATAAGTAGACAGAATCGGATTGGTACCTCACCCTCATTGTTCCTTTTGTCCCCAAGGAACCATTGGGTCCAGAGGGAGTGACTTTTTGGGGGAAGGTTATGAGTGCACTTGAAGAATGAACAGGGCTCAAATGAACCAATGGAACCTGCTGTACATTGGTGGAGGTGTAGGATAAATCCCAAAATGTGTTGCAAGCTGTAATGAATTCTAGGTTGATGTTATGGCAATACCTGAACGATTAAAAAATGGGGGAATTAAAAAGCATTTCCTAAAAAATGTTTACAGTCTTCTCGATAATGCATGAGGATTTTTAGAAAGATATTTTGTGTAACTTTTTATTTTATTCTATTTTTATTCTATTATAATAATTTTTTTACTTTTTTATGCATGCTTCTACGTAACATGAAGCTGTGTTTGGCCCTCTGTGGGACTAACAAAGGCTTTGTGGTTCTGAGTAAACGCTCATAGTTTTCTTAAAGAGTTTTTCCAGGGAGTCTTGCTCCATGTTGTTATTGTTTCAGGATCTCCTTTAGTTTCCAGAGTGTTCTTTCTCCTGCTGGGTCACACCCTGAAGGGAAAGTTTATGCAAATCTTATGCAAATACCTCTGTCATCGAAGTGAGTTTGTTATCGCAGGAGGGTTTTACAGGACGTCCATCATTAACTGTACAATAACTGGAAACTTTTGACGGAAGAACAAAAAAAAAACATCTGGAGGCGCAAACATCATCTCAGTGGAAAATGTCACGCTCAGGTCCATTTGTTCTTCACTTTGATCTCTGACCTTTTCAGAAAACACCTCGGGCCGAGCAGCTGAGTTGAGATTACCAGACATCTGAAGTATGGACAGGAAGGTTTCTCTCACAGGATGAAGTGGGTGTCGGGTGACGAGTTTCACGACCTCATGATGCACTCAAACTCAAACGGAGAAGAGACAAAAACTCATTCAACCTTTACGTTTTATAATAAAGCAAGCAAGTTTTTACCAGCAAGTTATTTATGCATTTCCTTACCAGCTACCCTTTTAACTTGGAAGCTGTTACTCATTTCAATGTCTCTCACTTCACAGAAACACTATGACCGTTGAGTACATTTTACAACTTGTAAAACATTGTAGCCTACAATGCCTTGTCCTTTATGATGCTGCAACGCAAACATTTCCCAAATTGGGATCAATAAAGTACTTCTTATTTTTATCTTATTGTGTGTGTTCTTTCATTACCGTAATTTTCGGACTATAAGCCGCGCCTTTTTCCCTATTTTTCGACGCTGCGGTTTATATAACGATGCGGCTAATCTATGGATTTTTACAGCTAACGGCCAACACCTTTAACTCTATGGGCTCTATGGCCGGTCCGCGGACCCCCACCTTTAAGCGGCGGGTTCCAGTACGCAGGAAAAGGAACTGAGGGCCGGGAAACGGAAAGTGAGACAGTAGGCGCGCAAAGTAAAGTAGACCGGACGAGTGGTAGTGCCGCCGTGCTGCGGCGTTATTATTCTAGG
>NW_011337893.1:0-4131 GCF_000735185.1 Notothenia coriiceps
TGTGATATAATGAGCATATACCACGGCCTTTCGTGAGCTATTGCTTAAATATATATATATAGTTCAATCCCGTTAGAACACCAATTTAAGTCCATTCCAGTTCACAGAGTCCAAAAACAAAGGCACTCAAAGAAAGTCCGCTCCGGTTTTTCCACGGATTGCTGCAAACAAAAGGAAACGCGGAAATACAAAACCAAAATAAAGTGTATTTAACAAAAAGCCAGAAGCAAATACCATGGGTTTAGAATCGCCGTTTGAGCCTCAGTCAATTGACCCAGTCACGCCACATCTCTGTCATTCTGTGAGGAATTTCCTGCAGCACGAAACTCAGCAGAGGGAAAGGAAGGATCCTCCTGACACACAACCACACACTACACCTTTATGTTTGGGTTTGACAGTTTACCTGACACTCGTCTGAAGTGCTCTGACGGAGTAAACAGCACCATCTGGTACAGTTCAAAACAAACACCAAATATGGTTCAAGCCCTGGGCCTGTGCTGATGGAGGAGAGAGGAAAAATAACTCCAGTCTTTCAGAGGAAGAGTCCTTGAGTTATGGTCGTGACCTGGATCGCCTCAGCTGGAGGTCTCTGCCCAGTTTTGCAGAAATATATGCAGTAACTAGTCTGTGAAACTGGGATCAAATGAAGGCAGAGGTCACCTAGTGGCAGGCTTTAGGAGTAACAGATGACATGTAACAATGCAAACAAAGGTAACTGTAATCCCTAATACTTGAAGTGTGAATACGCCTTCTGCCTGAATCTGCGTCATGGCTTTCACTTTCGTTGGTTCATTGGTTTTTATTCAGCAGGTGAACCTATATGTTTATAAAGTAGTGTGTGTGAGATTAAAGGTGGGGTAGGTAATTTTGGAGAAACCAGCTCGAGTGCGCTAAGATTTTGAAAATACACAGCCGGAAGAAATCTGCTACTTCCTCACAGAGCCCCTCCTCCAACACACACGAACGCGCACATGACCAATGAGGGCACGAGATAAGTGTGTGCACAGATGGAAGGCTGACAGGCAGGTAGGCCATCCAGTTATTTTAGCCGGGCCGGCTCAGATGATTGGTCGAGCTTTTTACAGCACCACGGCTTCCAGAGATGATATTTTTTAATGGATTTATTGTCAAAGCACTTCAGATATTCATTGTTATCAGGATGTTAAGAGCATTCCATGGAATATAACAAAAAGTGTATCTCGAGCCGGTTTCTCAAACTTACCTCCCCCACCTTTAACTAAACACATATCATTACATTACAACACAACAACATTTAACAATGGGAAAAGTAATGTGTTTATCCACACATTTCATAATAAGCATTCAAGCAGTTTTTCCCTTTTGTTCTGCGTCTCTCTTCTCAGGGATGTTTAAATATCATTGTCAATATTGTTAGTACATGACATCGTACTCCTCACATACCCACCTGCTTCAAGTAACCAATGGAAAGCCTGACCTGCATTAGACCCTGGACAGGTGAAGGGGCCTGGAGGAAAATTGGATGACTAGGTGAAGTGTGAGTAGGCTTCATGGAGGAGAGAGTGACTACAGGGTACAACAACCTGAGGGAGCTCTTTGTTTCTTAAGGTAAACAGGAAGCTCTCTCACACACAATGAGAACGATCAATCCCTTTGATGTCAAGGCTGTGAGAAAAACTGCAGCGTGTGTTTTTGTGTGTGATGGTATTGTTGCCATGAGGCACCTGCTTTCGCCCCCCCCCAACATCCTTAAAAAAAGAAAAATACTTTGACTTGAGAGACATACTGTCATGTGAATGGCCACACATATTCATACACAGAAGCAACCATATTCACAACAAGTTTACACTTTTTCCGTTGACATTTTGTGTCACAGTTTCCCTTTGAGTGGCTTAACGAATCAATATCAACATCCACAACATGCACACTTTCTGTTTTGTGAGATAACTTCAGTGGATAACAGGTCCACGTTGTTCTGAGTTGATGCATCTAAGAGTCAGATACAATCAATTTGATGCATCTCTGTGCGTCCAATATAAAGATGTGTTATTAGCTTAGCATTAAGATCTAAAAAAGTAGCAAAGTGCTAACTCCGCTCCATCAAAGTGAATACAATCCACTATCTTATTTCTTAATTGTGTTTGTGTAGCAATCCTTCCATTATGAAATAGATGAATGTTTAATTTTTTTTTATTTTCCGTTTAATTTTTCTGACGATGCAACTCACACACCAGTGTTCAGCCACGTGCGAATGACACTGACAGGCTATATTTATGAATATGAGTATAGGCTTATAACTGAGTGTGTGTGTGTGTGTGTGTGTGTGTGTGTGTGTGTGTGTGTGTGTGTGTGTGTGTGTCGATGCTCTGAGAATAGCTCTGAACAGGAAGTCTAAATCTGGCCTGGTCCAGGAAGAAAAGTGTGTGAGAGGAACAAACAAATCAGGAAATCCTACCCCCCGCCCCCGACCCACACACACACACACACACACACACACACACACACACACACACACACACACACACACACACACACACACACACACACACACACACACACACACACACACACCATGTATACATCACTTCAGGGGACATTACATCCAACACATGCCTAACCCTAACCAAGTCTTCACCCTAAAAGTAATTATTCCCCTCATGGGGACCTCCAATTTGTCCCCATAAGGGAGACGAGTCCCCACACGTGACTATGTAAACAGATTTAGGTCCCCAAAAGTATAGTAATGCTAGGCCACACACACACACACACACACACACACACACACACACACACACACACACACACACACACACACACACACACACACACACACACACACACACACACACACACACACACACACACACCTGCTTACACTCACACACAGAAGAGGAAGTAGGATTCGATTTTTCCCTGAGGAAGTCTGCATGAGTGTGTGCGTGTGTGTGTGTGTGTGTGTGTGTGTGTGTGTGTGATACATGTTCTCAGGCTCGCCGGTACTTCCTCCTCCTCCTCCTCCTCGTCACCCTCTTCTTCTTCTTTTGTCGTTTGTTCCTCCTCCAGCTGGACTCCAGACAGGAAACAGATGCTCCCTCTCTCCCCCTCTCTTCCCTCTTTCTCTCTTTTCTCTTCCTCCTCTCCTTTTTTAATCTCTCTTCCTCCCTTTCTCTCTCTCCCTCCATCTTTACTGCCTTTTCTCTTTTCCACCCCATCCCTCTTCTCTTTTCTTCTTCTGCCCACCTCAGCAGATCCTGCATCTTCGTCTTACCCACTTCCTCTCCCATTCTCTCTATCCCTTTTCCCAGCTCTTGTTTTCCCCTCCTTCCTTCCTTCCTTCCTTCCTATCTTCCTCTTCAGTCCGCATTAATAATGTTTTATTTTGTATTTTGCTCTCCTCTCCTACTTTTCTTTGTCTTATGTCACACCTTCGTCCCTCTTACAGCAGCCCCAACTGTTCTTTTCCCTTCTTTTGTTGGGCTGTCAAATTACTTTTGTTCCCACTAAATATGTGACACAAATATATGAATAGGCAATAGAACATTTTGAAAACAACAGTAACCTTGCAAATAGTGTACAATCTATGAATAGAGTTGCTTATACAGATTGTTACTGTAATCAAAAGAGGGGATTAAACTGTAAATAAGCTGTTAAACAGATATAATGTACTATATTTTCATTTTCTCTATATTAGTTCTGAGCAAGTATTTATGTTAAATACTGTTATGTTATTTGTAAATTATTTGTGGACAGTATTTTAGATTTAATACAACAACTGTTGACCATTATCAGAACGTTTTAAGTTTTTAAAAAGTGTTTAAGCTAAGTGTAAAGGACAGAATAAAACCCGATCATAAAGTGAATAATTAATCAATAATATACTAATTAACAATAAAAGATGTAATGTTTTTAAGAAATCTCAAAGACTCAGCAGACATGGATGAACAACAACAACTGCGAGTGTGCGAGTGTGTTTACGTGTGTGTGTGTGTGTGTGTGTGTGTGTGTGTGTGTGTGTGTGTGTGTGTGTGTGTGTACGTGTGTGTGTGTACGTGTGTGAGTGTGTGTGTGTGAGACAAATATAGTTTATTTTGGCAGTATGTCGCCACCTTGTGTTCATACTGAGATTGCACCAGTGTCTGTTCTCAACTTCAA
>NW_011337894.1:0-2928 GCF_000735185.1 Notothenia coriiceps
TGCTGATGTCCAGGTGCATATCAGTATGTAGTGTCTCTACTTTAAAGAGTCCTCTCCTGCTGATGTTCAGGTGTATATCAGTATGTAGTCCCTCTACTTTAAAGAGTCCTCTCCTGCTGATGTTCAGGTGTGTATCAGTATGTAGTGTCTCTACTTTAAAGAGTCCTCTCCTGCTGATGTTCAGGTGTATATCAGTATGTAGTGTCTCTACTTTAAAGAGTCCTCTCCTGCTGATGTTCAGGTGTATATCAGTATGTAGTGTCTCTACTTTAAAGAGTCCTCTCCTGCTGATGTTCAGGTCTATATCAGTTTGTAGTGTCTCTACTTTAAAGAGTCCTCTCCTGCTGATGATCAGGTGTATATCAGTATGTAGTGTCTCTACTTTAAAGAGTCCTCTCCTGCTGATGTTCAGGTGTATATCAGTATGTAGTGTCTCTACTTTAAAGAGTCCTCTCCTGCTGATGTTCAGGTGTATATCAGTATGTAGTGTCTCTACTTTAAAGAGTCCTCTCCTGCTGATGTTCAGGTGTATATCAGTATGTAGTGTCTCTACTTTAAAGAGTCCTCTCCTGCTGATGTTCAGGTGTATATCAGTATGTAGTGTCTCTACTTTAAAGAGTCCTCTCCTGCTGATGTTCAGCAAACATGCAAATCTGGGAAGGGGTGAGAATACATGAATTATACAGCAGGAGTAGATAGTTTGTAAATAACTTTTTAAATATAGTTTTGCTGTTAAAATGAAACACGTCGCTGAAGCTATTATTCTTAAAAACGGCATTTACTTACCAATGAAATTACTAAACGCCATCACGCCCAACATTAGCCGGCTTTAGCTTAGCGGTCATGTGACCGTGCTGTAGTTCAGAGTGCCACAGTGACGCGTCCTAAAACCCGGAAACTCCTTCCGGTTCCTTCGCCAAAAAGCAATGGGATTTCTCCATAGGATTTTGGAAAATAGCTGGAAATAAGGTCTGTGGTTGAAACACATTGAAGAGACGGATCACGTTTTTTTCAGCTGGATAATCTCCACATGTCTACCCTACTTTTATCATTTTCGAATCATAAATCTAGTCGCCAGAAGCAAAATGCTAACGTTATGCTATAAAGGAACTACAGCCGAGTCCAGCAGCACGACTTCAACGTCACGCCAACTTAAGATCCATATTCAAACATACAGATTCTAAATGGTACAAGTTGAAGCGTTTGTTTGAACAGTTTGCAGGAGGCAGGGACTTGCTTTCAAGCAGAACAGGGCAAAGTCCCATTGGCTCTGAGACGAAGGACCCGGTAGTGGTGACGTGATAACTTACTTCCGGGTTTTAGGGCGCGTCACTGTGGCACTCTATAGCCTAATGTTAGCTGTTTTTACTTCTGGAGATCGCACTAGCCTAAAAAACAATCCAAGGGAAAACCCCATTGCTTTGTGGGGAAGATCTGGGTCAGCCTTCAACAATACTTCATCACTTTATTTACCTCAATTCCCAGAAACTCAGTTTTTTAAATAACATGTTGTCAACAGAGTGTGAGTAATTGAGATGGCATGAAGTTCATGGGGGTGTTTCCCTTTAAGCAGCCAATCAGAGAGGAGACACAGTGCCACCTCACTCTGATTGGTCATTAATGATGTGTTTCGATTCCAATCAGTTTTTATATTTACATCACAGAGCAACATAGGATCACCTCAGTGCTTTCTGTTTTCATTCATCCTTTTTCCTCCCCCTCCTCACTACGTATGCAGAAGGAGACCCGTCCCGTCAGCCAATCAGATGCCTCAAGTTATTTTTATCCGTCCCACTGACTCGGCAGCTTCCTCTGAGAAATCTTTCGCTCCATAAATAGAGCGAGAGGGCTTACATAACAGAGGGAGAGGAGGAAAAAACCTTACTTTGACATGAATAAACCAGTGGAGATAAATCTGACCTGAGATGAGTGAACCTGAGTGAGAGGGAGCGGGATTTAGATGTGGGACAGATAGTGGTTTTAATATTAACTTTCATGTCTGTCTTCCCTCTCCACTCTGACATAAATAAGTGAAAAGTAGATGGAAACAGTTGGATGACTTTGAAAATTGAGGGTAAACCAGGTTTAGGGCGTTCACAACTTTCTACTTTTCATTTTTGATTTCAATCAGTTTTTAATGGATTCATTAAATTTGAAGATTTATTGGATTAAAGTAAAAAAAAAGTCAAATTTAAAGTGGACCTATCATGCTATATTTGAATAATATATTGTAGGGCCATACCTATATAAGGTATATTTATAAGTTTTATTTTTCAAAATACCAAACAGATTTTAGCCATGCCTCATTTTGCCTCACTCCAGCTCTGTCTTTGCATGAGCTGGAGCTGACACCCCCCCCTGCAAAGGAGGGAGCGAGGCACAAGCGTCATGTTACTATGCTGTTGCCATGCTGTTGCTATGCTGTTGCCATGCCACGGCAACCTCTCATTCCCCTGATAGGTGGAGAGTTGATCATACAGGTGGAGTGCACCTCTGTGACATCATAGAGGTGCAAATCAGAATCCACATGTATCAAATCCGTTGCAGCCCTGTTTTTAGAGATTTGGGTATGGAGGAAAAGAGAGAGGGTTGTATTTTCTGACACTTGGTGAGTTTCCTGGAACACCGGGGACACATATTCATGTATAAAAGACGTAAAAAAGTGAATTTTGCATGATAGGTCCCCTTTAAACTCCTTTTACTTTTTGATTATTATTATGATTCTTTACATAGTGATGCACCGAATGCATATTTCTCAGCCGGTATCAATTCAAATTTTTTTCTGTGAAATGTGTTTTTTATTTCCCATTCGTGGCATTGAAACAAATGTTTTTCCTCTCCTGTAGTTTGTTCTATAGGTTTTAGTGCATGTAAATGGTCTGCAAAGGCTAAAAAATACATCTCACACCGTGTCAGATTCTGGTTATT